>NC_053396.1:208810141-209110141 GCF_905171765.1 Bufo bufo | reverse complement strand
TTGTATTAAGTGAGAAACTTTAGATTACGTGACTTGAGATTCAGGGACTTTAGGAGGGGACTACAGTAAGTTAGATTCTTATCACTGCACCATATTGTATTTTTCTCTTTTCTTGCGTAATCCCCATTTAGTATGTGTTCCATTATTGACAGCGCAGTCCAGTGCACATCTTGTCTAATGTATGCAGTCCTGGAACAGCCGTTTGAGGGTGCATATATTTGTTCAAAATGTGAGCAAATTACCCGTTTGGAATTGCAAATCGAGTCTCTAAACGGGCGAATTTCAACACTGAGAAGCATTGACAATTTGAAAAAGAGTTTGCTTCTCACCGAGCAAGCACTCTATGGGGTAGATGTGGGGGAGGGTGACAGAGAGGAGGCTCAGGAAAGTGAGGTAGCTAGCTGGGTAACAGTTAGAAAGCGGGGTAGAGGGAAGAGTGCCAGGGAGGCTAGCCCTGATCTGACATCCCCAACAAGTTTGCACGTTTGGCAGATGAGGGGGATGTCAGTCCAGGGACGGCACTGCCGCAGCCGGACACTTCCTCTGCCAGTCAGGAGAATGTCAGCTCCGGGGAGCAGGGGCCCAGGAGAGCAGGGCAGGCCAGACAGGTGCTGGTGATGGGAGACTCCATTATTAAGGGTACAGATAGGGAAATCTGTCACAAAGACCGGGATCGTCGAACAGTGTGCTGTCTTCCTGGCGCTCGAGTTCAACACATCGCGGATCGGGTTGACAGATTACTGGGAGGGGCTGGAGAAGATCCAGCGGTCATGGTCCATATCGGAACCAATGACAAAGTTAGAGTTAGGTGGAGAGTCCTTAAAAAAGATTTTAGGGATTTAGGTCAAAAGCTTAGGGCAAGGACCTCAAAGGTAGTATTTTCCGAAATACTGCCCGTACCACGGGCCACACAAGAAAAGCAGCGGGAGATTAGGGAGGTTAACAAGTGACTAAATAACTGGTGTAGGAAGGAGGGGTTTGGGTTCCTGGAGAACTGGGCCGACTTCTCTATCGGCTACAAGCTCTATCGTAGGGACGGGCTGCACCTCAATGGGAAAGGGGCAGCTGTGTTGGGGAGAAGATGGCTAGAAGGTTGGAGGAGTGTTTAAACTAGGATGGGAAGATAGTGCATATAGAGACCGGGGGGAGTGTAGTGGGACTGGGGGAGGAATGGAAGGAGGGACTAGAACAGTTCAGAAGGAAAGGTGTAGGGTAAAAAATATACATAAACCTCTAAATTGTATGTATATTAATGCCAGAAGCCTGACTAATAAAACTGGTGAACTGGAATTACTGATGTGTGAGGAGGACTATGACATAGTGGGAATAACTGAAACATGGCTGGATGATAGCTATGACTGGGCGGTTAATGTACAGGGTTACAGTCTGTTTAGAAAGGATCGTCAAAACCGGAGAGGGGGAGGGGTTTGCCTTTATGTAAAGTCCTGTCTAAAACCCACAGTCCGTGAAGATATAAGTGAGGGACATGAACATGTGGAGTCACTGTGGGTAGAAATACATGGCGGTAAAAACAATAATAAATTACTAATAGGAGTTTATTATAAACCACCTAATATACCAGAGTCCACAGAAAATCTACTACTAAACGAGATAGACGAGGCGGCAAATCATAATGAGGTTGTTATTATGGGGGACTTCAACTACCCAGATATAGACTGGGAAAGCTGTAGATCTCATAAAGGAAAAAGGTTCTTGGCAATAACCAAAGACAATTACCTCTCCCAACTGGTTCAGGACCCGACTAGAGGGACAGCCATACTGGACTTAGTATTAACCAATAGGCCTGACAGAACAACAGACGTGCAGGTTGGGGGACACCTGGGAAATAGTGACCATAAAGTAATAACCTTCCAATTATCATTCAAAAGAGTCTTTCTTCAGGGAGGAACAAAAATACCAAACTTCAAAAAAGCTAAATTTAGCCAACTGAGAGAGGCCATAGGCCTAACTAACTGGGACAAAGTCCTCAAAAATAGAAATACAGCCACAAAATGGGATATTTTTAAAAGCATCCTAAAATCTAATTGTGAGAGGTACATACCTTATGGGAATAAAAGGTTAAGGAACAAGAAAAACCAATGTGGATAAATGGAACTGTAAAGAAAACAATAAATGACAAAAAGAAAGCATTTAAATCACTAAAACAGGAGGGGAGCAAGGAAGCACTGAAAAACTAAGGAAAACAATATAATATGTAAAAGACAAATAAAAGCAGCCGAACTAGAGACCGAGAGATTAATTGCCAAAGTGAGCAAAAATAACCCTAAAATGTTCTTTAATTATATAAATGGTAAAAAGTATAAATCTGAAGGTGTCGGCCCTCTACAAAGTAATGAGAGCGGAGTTGCAGAGAGCGATGAGGAGAAAGCAAAGCTATTAAATATTTTTTTCTGCACTGTATTCACTGAAGAATATAAACTGTCAGATGAAATGCAGAATGTAAAAGTTAATTCCCTATTAAAAGTGACCCAGGAAGAAGTACAGTGGCATCTTAAAAAGACAAATTGCCAGGACCAGATGGCATACACCCCCGTATCCTAAGAGAATTCTTTACGGTAAGAGCAGTGAGACTATGGAGCTCTCTGCCTGAGGAGGTGGTGATGGCGAGTACAATAAAGGAATTCAAGAGGGGCCTGTATTTCTGGAGCGTAATAATATTACAGATTATAGCTGCTAGAGATGGGTCGTTGATCCAGGGAGTTATTCTGATGCCTGATTGGAGTCGGGAAGGAATTTTTTCCCTCTTAAGGCCTCCTGCACACGAACGTATTTTTTTGCGGTCTGCAAAAACGGGTCCCGTTTTTCCGTGATCCGTGACCGTTTTTTCGTCCGTGGGTCTTCCTTGATTTTTGGAGGATCCACGGACATGAAAAAAAAAGTAGTTTTGGTGTCCGCCTGGCCGTGCGGAGCCAAACGGATCCGTCCTGAATTACAATGCAAGTCAATGGGGACGGATCCGTTTGACGTTGACACAATATGGTGCCATGACAAACGGATCCGTCCCCATTGACTTTCAATGTAAAGTCAGGAGTTAATATACCATAGGATGGGAGTTTTCTCCAATCCGATGGTATATTTTAACTTGAAGCGTCCCCATCACCATGGGAACGCCTCTATGTTAGAATATACTGTCGGATATGAGTTAGATCGTGAAACCTCATTTCCGACAGTATATTCTAACACAGAGGCGTTCCCATGGTGATGGGGACGCTTCTAGTTAGAATATACTACAAACTGTGTACAAGACTGCCCCCTGCTGCCTAGCAGCATCCGATCTCTTACAGGGGGCAGTGATCAGCACAATTAACCCCTCAAGTGCCGCACCTGAAGGGGTTAATTGTACTATCATATCCCCCTGTAAGAGATCAGGGCTGCCAGGCAGCAGGGGGCAGACCCCCCCCCCCCCCCTCCCCAGTTTGAATATCATTGGTGGCCAGTGTGGCCCCCCCCCCCTTCCTCCCTCTATTGTAATAAATCGTTGGTGGCACAGGGTGCGCCCCCCCCGCCCCCCCTTCCTCCCTCTATTGTAATAAATCGTTGGTGGCACAGTGTGCGCCCCCCCCCCTTCCTCCCTCTATTGTAATAAATCGTTGGTGGCACAGTGTGCGCCCCCCATCGGCCCCCCCTCCCTCTATAGCATTAACAACATTGGTGGCCAGTGTGCGGCCTCCCATCTCCCCCCCCCCCCCCCCCGATCATTGGTGGCAGCGGGTTACTAGCAATAGTACAATAGTAAGAGATTTATACTTACCTGGGAGCTGCGATGTTCGTGTCCGGCCGGGAGCTCCTCCTACTGGTAAGTGACAGTTCATTTAGCAATGCGCCGCACAGACCTGAGGCTGTCACTTACCAGTAGGAGGAGCTCCCGGCCGGACACGAAAATCGCAGCAGCAGGTAAGTATGAATCTTCTACTATTGTACTATTGCTAAGTAACCATGGCAACCAGGACTGTAGTAGCGTCCTGGTTGCCATGGTTACCGATCGGAGCCCCAGCGATTAAACTGGAACTCTGATCGGAACTCCGCTGCCACCAATGATGGGGGGGGGGGGGAAGATGGGAGGCCGCACACTGGCCACCAATGTTGTTAATGCTATAGAGGGAGGGGGGGCCGATGGGGGGCGCACACTGTGCCACCAACAAATTATTACAATAGAGGGAGGGAGGGGGGGGCGCACACTGTGCCACCAACCTATTATTACAATAGAGGGGGGGGGGGAGGCCGCACTGGCCATCAATGATATTCAAACTGGGGAGGGGGGGGGGGTCTGCTGCCTGGCAGCCCTGATCTCTTACAGGGGGATATGATAGTACAATTAACCCTTTCAGGGGCCGCACCTGAAGGGGTTAATTGTGCTGATCACGGCCCCCTGTAAGAGATCGGGTGCTGCCAGGCAGCAGGGGGCAGTCTTGTACACAGTTTGTAGTGTATTCTAACTAGAAGCGTCCCCATCACCATGGGAACGCTTCTGTGTTAGAATATACTGTCGGTTCTGAGTTTTCACAAAGTGAAAACTCAGCTTTGAAAAAGCTTTATGCAGACGGATCTTCGGATCCGTCTGTATAAAAACTAACCTACGGCCACGGATCACGGACACGGATGCCAATCTTGTGTGCATCCGTGTTCTTTCACGGACCCATTGACTTGAATGGGTCCGTGAACCGTTGGCCGTGAAAAAAATAGGACAGGTCATATTTTTTTCACGGCCAGGAAACACGGATCACGGATGCGGCTGCAAAACGGTGCATTTTCCGTTTTTTCCACGGACCCATTGAAAGTCAATGGGTCCGCGAAAAAAAACGGAAAACGGCACAACGGCCACGGGTGCACACAACGGTCGTGTGCAGGAGGCCTAAGTGAGGAAAATTGGCTTCTACCTCACAGTTATTTTTTTGCCTTCCTTTGGATCATCTTGCAGGATAACAGGCCGAACTGGATGGACAGATGTCTTTTTTCGGCCTTATATACTATGTTACACTTTAAGGCTCCATTCACACGTCCGCAATTTCGTTCCGCATTTTTCGGAACGGAATTGCGGACCCAACCATTCCTATGGGGCAGCACGATGTGCTGCCCGGACACGGAATTGCGGACCCGCACTTCCGGGTCCGCAATTCTGTTCCCGAAAAAAAATAGAACATGTTCTATTCTTGTCCGCAATTGCGGACAAGAATAGGCATATTTTATAGTGCCGGCAATGTGCGGTCCGCAAAATGCGGAACGCACATTGCTGCTGTCCGTGTTTTGCGGCTCCGCGGCTCCGTGGATCCGCAAAACACGTTGCGGACGTGTGATTGGACCCTAAGTGTATAAATAAACATATTTAGTCATCAACAACAGTGTATATTTTGGCCGTCGGGATCATCCAATTGTGCCTTGGTTTTTCTAAAAACACTTTGTAAGTTTTCTACAGGTAATAAATATCAAATAAATCTATTTTAGTGCATTACCAGAAGAGTACATTTTCTTCACAGAGGTTGTCCAATTGCACCTTGGTTTCCAAAAATCCAGTTGCAAAGTTTCCTCATTTAACCTGGCTTCATAATAGGCTTCATAAAAAAAATGAGTGGCAATTAGGAATGAGCGAATCAACTTCGGATGAAACATCCGAAGTCGATTCGCATAAAACTTCGTTCTAATACTGTATGGAGCAGGAGCTCCGTACAGTATTAGAATGTATTGGCTCAGATGAGCCGAAGTTATTGCTTCGCGAAGTCTCAATAACTTCATAAATTAATTTGTACTGTAAAAAAACATTTCCCGACCTCAGGTTCGGTTCCAAGGTACCACTTGGATCGGAACCCGAGTTAGTCATTGTGCCCGGCTCAGAAGGAGGAACATCAGACCCCCTCTGAGGAAGGTGCTGAGGAGTGCACATCAAGCTGTCTGTGAGTGAGGAAGCATGTGTCTGTGAAGAAGTGAGACCACCTGTAAGGGTCCTTCATCCTTGCATACCAACCAACTGCTATCATCCTCTGAGAGAGGAAGAAATACAGAATTTACAGACTGTATGGCACCAAAGTAAAGTATTGATGCAAAGGTCTGACAGTAAGTGCAATTCCTCTGATATAACAACAGACCTTACTGCTAGTAGAAAGGGTACATGACCTCAGGCGCCCATCACGTTTTTACCATGGATTAGCCACCCGTTGGAGGATCTACACCCCGCTGTGGGTCATGTACTATGTGTCGTGAATGTGAACCCTTTGTTCGACTTGGAAAGTAGTCCAGTGTTAGTGTTGTTTATACTGGGGCTTCAGTAGTGGTAGTGTACATTTTTTCTTGACTGTATGTGTCATGTACTTACCTGCCCAATCCGGCTCAGCACCGGGGAATTTAAACAGGTAACTGCTAGCCAAAGTTGCATGTGACTGGTTTCTCCTGCATATTTTGCTTTACCTCTCAGTTTCCTGGATCTTGAACTTTTGGTTTGTTTCTGACTTATCTCCTGGTATTGACCCAGTTTGGTATCTGACTTTGTGTTTGCCTTTCGTTTGGTTCAGACATTTATTCTGTGGTTTGACTTAGGTCTGTTTCTGGGTCTCACTTATTCTGTCTGACTATCCCTTTTTTCCCTGTTAGGCCCTTTGCACTTAGACAGGCTAGGGACCGTCGCCCAGATGGGGTCTGCCGTCGAGGCCGGATGACCCAAGTGGGTCGTGAGAGTGGTGTGGGTGGAATTGGAGGTGTGCTTTCCCTACCTAATGTGATAGTATATTTAGGTGTTCTGTTTCCACAGAGCAGGTGCAGAGTATGGGAGCGGCAGTGGCCCAGATGAAGTGCTGCGTCACGATGCATTGGAAATGCAGTACTGAAAAATGAGGCCAAAAATGAACAGATAATAGTCTCTTTTACTAAGTGCAATGTAGAACTTCAAATATATTCAATAGCAGGCAGGTTGGATGGCTGCAGTTTAGCACGTATTTGTACTAGCCTGTAGTATTCTAAATGATGGGTGTCATAACTGTAGTCCCTCACCTCACAGCAATGTCTCTGATGCTGAATGTGGCTGTTCACCTTGATTTCTGTCTTCTCAAAGAATCACTTGAGGATTACAATAAGTTGATTTCTCTAGAGAATCTGTAGCTGGACCAGGATTCCTGAGATGGGCTTCCTCTCCAGTCTAAGGGCTCATGCACACGACAGTATATTTGGTGTTTATTCAATCAGCCTTTTTTTTTTTGTGGATCAGATGTGGACCCTTTCATTTCAATGGGGCCCACAAAAGAGGCTGACAGCACACCGTGTGCATGACTGTTCCGCAGTCACACAAAAAATATAAAACATGTCCCATTCTTTTGTAGACAAAGAGAGGACATTTCTATTGAAGTGAAAAATAAAATATCAGCATGCAAATGGCCGGGATCCGCAAAACACTACTGGACATGTGCATGAGGCTAGGGCTAAACTAAAACTGCCCGTCCTGGCACGGAGCAGGACCAGCCCACTCCTACCGGCCCAAAAAAAATAAAACAATATAAAAAAATTTAAAACAATAACTATGTAGAATTGTAGTATACGCAGGTCTGGGGTACTACACACTCCCTTTGTAAAAGTCAGGCCATCCTCGGGCTGTGCATGTGGTCCCTCCTGGTAGTCTAGCATCAGAAACCCTAAGTTGCTGATCACACTGAGCCCTCCAATTGCATAGTAAGGGCATAAGTGGACAAATGAAATTACATCGTTTAGGGTAGCATTCTATCTACCAGGGCTAGAATGAACAGTATACAGGGGACAGATCAGTATCTCCTCTGAGTGTACAGTATACAGGGGACAGATCAGTCTCTTCTCTGAGTGTACAGTATACAGGGGACAGATCAGTCTCTTCTCTGAGTGTACAGTATACAGGGAACAGATCAGTCTCTTCTCCGAGTGTACAGTATACAGGTGACAGATCAGTCTGTTCTCTGAGTGTACAGTATACAGGTGGCAGATCAGTCTCTTCTCTGTGTGTACAGTATACAGGGGACAGATCAGTCTCTTCTCTGAGTGTACAGTATACAGGTGACAGATCAGTCTGTTCTCTGAGTGTACAGTATACAGGTGGCAGATCAGTCTCTTCTCTGTGTGTACAGTATACAGGGGACAGATCAGTCTCTTCTCTGAGTGTACAGTATACAGGGGACAGATCAGTCTCTTCTCTGAGTGTACAGTATACAGGGGACAGATCAGTCTCTTCTCTGAGTGTACAGTATACAGGGGACAGATCAGTCTCTTCTCTGAGTGTACAGTATACAGGTGACAGATAAGTCTCTTCTCTGAGTGTACAGTATACAGGGGACAGATCAGTCTCTTCTCTGTGTGTACAGTATACAGGGGACAGATCAGTCTCTCCTCCGAGTGTACAGTATACAGGTGACAGATCAGTCTGTTCTCTGAGTGTACAGTATACAGGTGGCAGATCAGTCTCTTCTCTGTGTGTACAGTATACAGGGGACAGATCAGTCTCTTCTCTGAGTGTACAGTATACAGGGGACAGATCAGTCTCTTCTCTGAGTGTACAGTATACAGGTGACAGATCAGTCTCTTCTCTGAGTGTTCAGTATACAGGGACAGATCAGTCTCTTCTCTGAGTGTACAGTATACAGGGGACAGATCAGTCTCTTCTCTGAGTGTACAGTATACAGGGGACAGATCAGTCTCCTCTCTGAGTGTACAGTATACAGGGGACAGATCAGTCTCTTCTCTGAGTGTACAGTATACAGGGGACAGATCAGTCTCTTCTCTGAGTGTACAGTATACAGGTGACAGATCAGTCTCTTCTCTGAGTGTACAGCATACAGGGGACAGATCAGTCTCTTCTCTGAGTGTACAGTATACAGGTGACAGATCAGTCTCTTCTCTGAGTGCACAGTATACTGGTGACAGATCAGTCTCCTCTCTGAGTGCACAGTATACAGGTGGCAGATCAGTCTCTTCTCTGAGTGTACAGTATACAGGGGACAGATAAGTCTCTTCTCTGAGTGTACAGTATACAGGGGACAGATCAGTCTCTTCTCTGAGTGTACAGTATACAGGGGACAGATCAGTCTCTTCTCTGAGTGTACAGTATACAGGTGGCAGATCAGTCTCCTCTCTGAATGCACAGTATACAGGGGACAGATCAGTCTCTTCTCTGAGTGAACAGTATACAGGGGAAAGATAAGTCTCTTCTCTGAGTGTACAGTATACAGGGGACAGATCAGTCTCTTCTCTGAGTGTACAGTATACAGGGGACAGATCAGTCTCTTCTCTGAGTGTACAGTATACAGGGAACAGATCAGTCTCTTCTCTGAGTGTACAGTATACAGGGGACAGATCAGTCTCTTCTCTGAGTGTACAGTATACAGGGGACAGATCAGTCTCTTCTCTGAGTGTACAGTATACAGGGGACAGGTCAGTCTTGTCTCTGAGTGTACAGTATACAGGGGAGAGATCAGTCTCTTCTCTGAGTGTACAGTATACAGGGGACAGATCAGTCTCTTCTCTGAGTGTACAGTATACAGGGGACAGGTCAGTCTTGTCTCTGAGTGTACAGTATACAGGGGACAGATCAGTCTCTTCTCTCAGTGTACAGTATACAGGGGACAGATCAGTCTCTTCTCTGAGTGTACAGTATACAGGGGACAGATCAGTCTCTTCTCTGAGTGTACAGTATACAGGGGACAGGTCAGTCTTGTCTCTGAGTGTACAGTATACAGGGGACAGATCAGTCTCTCCTCCGAGTGTACAGTATACAGGGGACAGATCAGTCTCTTCTCTGAGTGTACAGTATACAGGGGACAGATCAGTCTCTTCTCTGAGTGTACAGTATACAGGGGACAGATCAGTCTCTCCTCCGAGTGTTCAGTATACAGGGGACAGATCAGTCTCTTCTCTGAGTGTACAGTATACAGGGGACAGATCAGTCTCTCCTCTGAGTGTACAGTATACAGGGGACAGATCAGTCTCTCCTCCGAGTGTACAGTATACAGGGGACAGATCAGTCTCTCCTCTGAGTGTACAGTATACAGATGACAGATCAGTCTCTTCTCTGAGTGTACAGTATACAGGGGACAGATCAGTCTCTCCTCCGAGTGTACAGTATACAGGGGACAGGTCAGTATATTCTCTGAGTGTACAGTATACAGGGGACAGATCAGTCTCTCCTCCGAGTGTACAGTATACAGATCAGTCACTTCTCTGAGTGTACAGTATACAGGCGACAGATCAGTCTCTCCTCTGAGTGTACAGTATACAGGGGACAGATCAGTCTCTTCTCTGAGTGTACAGTATACAGGGGAGAGATCAGTCTCTTCTCCGAGTGTACAGTATACAGGGGACAGATCAGTCTCTTCTCTGAGTGTACAGTATACAGGTAACAGATCAGTCTCTTCTCTGAGTGTACAGTATACAGGGGACAGATCAGTCTCTTCTCTGAGTGTACAGTATACAGGGGACAGATCAGTCACTGTCTGAGTGTACAGTATACAGGTGACAGATCAGTCTCTTCTCTGAGTGTACAGTATACAGGGGACAGATCAGTCTCTTCTCTGAATGTACAGTATACAGGTGACAGATCAGTCTCTTCTCTCTGAGTGTACAGTATACAGGGGACAGATCAGTCTCTTCTCTGAGTGTACAGTATACAGGTGACAGATCAGTCTCTTCTCTCTGAGTGTACTGTATACAGGGGACAGATCAGTCTCTTCTCTCTGAGTGTACAGTATACAGGGGACAGATCAGTCTCTTCTCTCTGAGTGTACAGTATACAGGGGACAGATCAGTCTCTTCTCTGAGTGTACAGTATACAGGTGACAGATCAGTCTCTTCTCTCTGAGTGTACAGTATACAGGGGACAGATCAGTCTCTCCTCCGAGTGTACAGTATACAGGTGACAGATCAGTCACTGAGTGTACAGTATACAGGGGACAGATCAGTCTCTTCTCTGGGTGTACAGTATACAGGGGACAGATCAGTCTCTTCTCTCTGAGTGTACAGTATACAGGTGACAGATCAGTCTCTTCTCTCTGAGTGTACAGTATACAGGTGACAGATCAGTCTCTTCTCTCTGAGTGTACAGTATACAGGGGACAGATCAGTCTCTTCTCTCTGAGTGTACAGTATACAGGGGACAGATCAGGCTCTTCTCTCTGAGTGTACAGTATACAGGGGACAGATCAGTCTCTTCTCTCTGAGTGTACAGTATACAGGGGACAGATCAGTCTCTTCTCTGAGTGTACAGTATACAGGTGACAGATCAGTCTCTTCTCTGAGTGTACAGTATACAGGGGACAGATCAGTCTCTTCTCTGAGTGCACAGTATACAGGGGACAGATCAGTCTCTTCTCTGAGTGTACAGTATACAGGTGACAGATCAGTCTCTTCTCTGAGTGTACAGTATACAGGGGACAGATCAGTCTTGTCTCTGAGTGTACAGTATACAGGTGACAGATCAGTCTCTTCTCTCTGAGTGTACAGTATACAGGGGAGAGATCAGTCTCTTCTCTGAGTAAACAGTATACAGGGGACAGATCAGTCTCTTCTCTCTGAGTGTACAGTATACAGGGGACAGATCAGTCTCTTCTCTGAGTGAACAGTATACAGGGGACAGATCAGTCTCTTCTCTGAGTGTACAGTATACAGGGGACAGATCAGTCTCTTCTCTGAGTGTACAGTATACAGGGGACAGATCAGTCTCTTCTCTCTGAGTGTACAGTATACAGGGGACAGATCAGTCTCTCCTCCGAGTGTACAGTATACAGGGGACAGATCAGTCTCTTCTCTGAGTGCACAGTATACAGGGGACAGATCAGTCTCTCCTCCGAGTGTACAGTATACAGGTGACAGATCAGTCTCTTCTCTGAGTGTACAGTATACAGGGGACAGATCAGTCTCTTCTCTGAATGTACAGTATACAGGGGACAGATCAGTCTCTTCTCTGAGTGTACAGTATACAGGTGACAGATCAGTCTCTTCTCTCTGAGTGTACAGTATACAGGGGACAGATCAGTCTCTTCTCTCTGAGTGTACAGTATACAGGGGACAGATCAGTCTCTTCTCTCTGAGTGTACAGTATACAGGGGACAGATCAGTCTCTTCTCTCTCAGTGTACAGTATACAGGGGACAGATCAGTCTCTTCTCTCTCAGTGTACAGTATACAGGGGACAGATCAGTCTCTTCTCTGAGTGTACAGTATACAGATCAGTCACTTCTCTGAGTGTACAGTATACAGGCGACAGATCAGTCTCTCCTCCGAGTGTACAGTATACAGGTGACAGATCAGTCTCTTCTCTGAGTGTACAGTATACAGGGGACAGATCAGTCTCTTCTCTGAATGTACAGTATACAGGGGACAGATCAGTCTCTTCTCTGAGTGTACAGTATACAGGTGACAGATCAGTCTCTTCTCTCTGAGTGTACAGTATACAGGGGACAGATCAGTCTCTTCTCTCTGAGTGTACAGTATACAGGGGACAGATCGGTCTCTTCTCTCTCAGTGTACAGTATACAGGGGACAGATCAGTCTCTTCTCTCTCAGTGTACAGTATACAGGGGACAGATCAGTCTCTTCTCTGAGTGTACAGTATACAGGGGACAGATCAGTCTCTTCTCTGAGTGTACAGTATACAGGGGACAGATCAGTCTCTTCTCTGAGTGTACAGTATACAGGGGACAGATCAGTCTCTTCTCTCTGAGTGTACAGTATACAGAGGACAGATCAGTCTCTTCTCTGAGTGTACAGTATACAGGTGACAGATCAGTCTCTTCTCTCTGAGTGTACAGTATACAGGGGACAGATCAGTCTCTTCTCTCTGAGTGTACAGTATACAGGGGACAGATCAGTCTCTTCTCTCTCAGTGTACAGTATACAGGGGACAGATCAGTCTCTTCTCTCTCAGTGTACAGTATACAGGGGACAGATCAGTCTCTTCTCTCTGAGTGTACAGTATACAGGGGACAGATCAGTCTCTTCTCTGAGTGTACAGTATACAGATCAGTCACTTCTCTGAGTGTACAGTATACAGGCGACAGATCAGTCTCTCCTCCGAGTGTACAGTATACAGGTGACAGATCAGTCTCTTCTCTGAGTGTACAGTATACAGGGGACAGATCAGTCTCTTCTCTGAATGTACAGTATACAGGGGACAGATCAGTCTCTTCTCTGAGTGTACAGTATACAGGTGACAGATCAGTCTCTTCTCTCTGAGTGTACAGTATACAGGGGACAGATCAGTCTCTTCTCTCTCAGTGTACAGTATACAGGGGACAGATCAGTCTCTTCTCTCTGAGTGTACAGTATACAGGGGACAGATCAGTCTCTTCTCTCTGAGTGTACAGTATACAGGGGACAGATCAGTCTCTTCTCTGAGTGTACAGTATACAGGTGACAGATCAGTCTCTTCTCTCTGAGTGTACAGTATACAGGGGACAGATCAGTCTCTTCTCTGAGTGCACAGTATACAGGGGACAGATCAGTCTCTTCTCTGAGTGTACAGTATACAGGTGACAGATCAGTCTCTTCTCTCTGAGTGTACAGTATACAGGGGAGAGATCAGTCTCTTCTCTGAGTGAACAGTATACAGGGGACAGATCATTCTCTTCTCTCTGAGTGTACAGTATACAGGGGACAGATCAGTCTCTTCTCTGAGTGTACAGTATACAGGGGAGAGATCAGTCTCTTCTCTGAGTGTACAGTATACAGGTGACAGATCAGTCTCTTCTCTGAGTGTACAGTATACAGGTGACAGATCAGTCTCTTCTCTGAGTGTACAGTATACAGGGGACAGATCAGTCTCTTCTCTGAGTGTACAGTATACAGGGGACAGATCAGTCTCTTCTCTGAGTGTACAGTATACAGGTGACAGATCAGTCTCTTCTCTGAGTGTACAGTATACAGGGGACAGATCAGTCTCTTCTCTCTGAGTGTACAGTATACAGGGGACAGATCAGTCTCTCCTCCGAGTGTACAGTATACAGGTGACAGATCAGTCTCTTCTCTGAGTGTACAGTATACAGGGGACAGATCAGTCTCTTCTCTGAGTGTACAGTATACAGGTGACAGATCAGTCTCTTCTCTGAGTGTACAGTATACAGGGGACAGATCAGTCTCTTCTCTCTGAGTGTACAGTATACAGGGGACAGATCAGTCTCTCCTCCGAGTGTACAGTATACAGGTGACAGATCAGTCTCTTCTCTGAGTGAACAGTATACAGGGGACAGATCAGTCTCTTCTCTCTGAGTGTACAGTATACAGGGGACAGATCAGTCTCTTCTCTGAGTGTACAGTATACAGGTGACAGATCAGTCTCTTCTCTGAGTGTACAGTATACAGGGGACAGATCAGTCCCTTCTCTGAATGTACAGTATACAGGGGACAGTTCAGTCTCTTCTCTGAGTGTACAGTATACAGGGGACAGATCAGTCTCTTCTCTGAGTGTACAGCATACAGGGGAAAGATCAGTCTCTTCTCTGAGTGTACAGTATACAGGGGACAGATCAGTCTCTTCTCTGAGTGCACAGTATACAGGGGACAGATCAGTCTCTCCTCCGAGTGTACAGTATACAGGGGACAGATCAGTCTCTTCTCTGAGTGTACAGTATACAGGGGACAGATCAGTCTCTTCTCTGAGTGTACAGTATACAGGTGGCAGATCAGTCTCTTCTCTGAGTGTACAGTATACAGGGGAGAGATCAGTCTCTTCTCTGAGTGAACAGTATACAGGTGACAGATCAGTCTCTTCTCTGAGTGTACAGTATACAGAGGACAGATCAGTCTCTTCTCTCTGAGTGTACAGTATACAGGGGACAGATCAGTCTCTTCTCTGAGTGTACAGTATACAGGTGACAGATCAGTCTCTTCTCTGAGTGTACAGTATACAGGGGACAGATCAGTCTCTTCTCTGAGTGTACAGTATACAGGTGACAGATCAGTCTCTTCTCTCTGAGTGTACAGTATACAGGTGACAGATCAGTCTCTTCTCTCTGAGTGTACAGTATACAGGTGACAGGTCAGTCTCTTCTCTCTGAGTGTACAGTATACAGGGGACAGATCAGTCTCTTCTCTGAGTGTACAGTATACAGGGGACAGATCAGTCTCTTCTCTCTGAGTGTACAGTATACAGGTGACATATCAGTCTCTTCTCTGAGTGTACAGTATACAGGGGACAGATCAGTCTCTTCTCTGAGTGTACAGTATACAGGGGACAGATCAGTCTCTTCTCTGAGTGTACAGTATACAGGTGACAGATCAGTCTCTTCTCTGAGTGTACAGTATACAGGTGACAGATCAGTCTCTTCTCCGAGTGTACAGTATACAGGGGACAGATCAGTCTCTCCTCTGAGTGTACAGTATACAGGGGACAGATCAGTCTCTTCTCCGAGTGTACAGTATACAGGGGACAGATCAGTCTCTTCTCTGTGTGTACAGTATACAGGGGACAGATCAGTCTCTTCTCTGAGTGCACAGTATACAGGGGACAGATCAGTCTCTTCTCTGAGTGTACAGTATACAGGTGACAGATCAGTCTCTTCTCTGAGTGTACAGTATACAGGGGACAGATCAGTCTCTTCTCTGAGTGTACAGTATACAGGGGACAGATCAGTCTCTTCTCCGAGTGTACAGTATACAGGTGACAGATCAGTCTCTTCTCTGAGTGTACAGTATACAGGTGACAGATCAGTCTCTTCTCTGAGTGTACAGTATACAGGGGACAGATCAGTCTCTTCTCTGAGTGTACAGTATACAGGTGACAGATCAGTCTCTTCTCTGAGTGTACAGTATACAGGGGACAGGTCAGTCTCTTCTCTGAGTGTACAGTATACAGGGGACAGATCAGTCTCTTCTCTGAGTGTACAGTATACAGGGGACAGGTCAGTCTCTTCTCTGAGTGTACAGTATACAGGTGACAGATCAGTCTCTTCTCTGAGTGTACAGTATACAGAGGACAGATCAGTCTCTTCTCTGAGTGTACAGTATACAGGTGACAGATCAGTCTCTTCTCTGAGTGTACAGTATACAGAGGACAGATCAGTCTCTTCTCTGAGTGTACAGTATACAGGTGACAGATCAGTCTCTTCTCTGAGTGTACAGTATACAGGGGACAGATCAGTCTCTCCTCCGAGTGTACAGTATACAGGGGACAGATCAGTCTCTTCTCTGAGTGTACAGTATACAGGTGACAGATCAGTCTCTTCTCTGAGTGTACAGTATACAGGTGACAGATCAGTCTCTTCTCTGAGTGTACAGTATACAGGGGACAGATCAGTCTCTTCTCTGAGTGTACAGTATACAGGGGACAGATCAGTCTCTTCTCTCAGTGTACAGTATACAGGGGACAGATCAGTCCCTTCTCTGAGTGTACAGTATACAGGGGACAGATCAGTCTCTTCTCTGAGTGTACAGTATACAGGTGACAGATCAGTCTCTTCTCTGAGTGTACAGTATACAGGGGACAGATCAGTCTCTTCTCTCTGAGTGTACAGTATACAGGGGACAGATCAGTCTCTTCTCTCTGAGTGTACAGTATACAGGGGACAGATCAGTCCCTTCTCTGAGTGTACAGTATACAGGTGACAGATCAGTCTCTTCTCTGAGTGTACAGTATACAGGGGACAGATCAGTCTTCTCTGAGTGTACAGTATACAGGGGACAGATCAGTCTCTTCTCTGAGTGTACAGTATACAGGGGACAGATCAGTCTCTTCTCTGAGTGTACAGTATACAGGTGACAGATCAGTCTCTTCTCTCTGAGTGTACAGTATACAGGGGACAGATCAGTCTCTTCTCTGGATGTACAGTATACAGGTGACAGATCAGACTCTTCTCTGAGTGTACAGTATACAGAGGACAGATCAGTCTCTTCTCTGAGTGTACAGTATACAGGTGACAGATCAGTCTCTTCTCTGAGTGTACAGTATACAGAGGACAGATCAGTCTCTTCTCTGAGTGTACAGTATACAGGTGACAGATCAGTCTCTTCTCTGAGTGTACAGTATACAGGGGACAGATCAGTCTCTCCTCCGAGTGTACAGTATACAGGGGACAGATCAGTCTCTTCTCTGAGTGTACAGTATACAGGTGACAGATCAGTCTCTTCTCTGAGTGTACAGTATACAGGGGACAGATCAGTCTCTTCTCTGAGTGTACAGTATACAGGGGACAGATCAGTCTCTTCTCTCAGTGTACAGTATACAGGGGACAGATCAGTCCCTTCTCTGAGTGTACAGTATACAGGGGACAGATCAGTCTCTTCTCTGAGTGTACAGTATACAGGTGACAGATCAGTCTCTTCTCTGAGTGTACAGTATACAGAGGACAGATCAGTCTCTTCTCTGAGTGTACAGTATACAGGTGACAGATCAGTCTCTTCTCTGAGTGTACAGTATACAGGGGACAGATCAGTCTCTCCTCCGAGTGTACAGTATACAGGTGACAGATCAGTCTCTTCTCTGAGTGTACAGTATACAGGTGACAGATCAGTCTCTTCTCTGAGTGTACAGTATACAGGGGACAGATCAGTCTCTTCTCTGAGTGTACAGTATACAGGGGACAGATCAGTCTCTTCTCTCAGTGTACAGTATACAGGGGACAGATCAGTCCCTTCTCTGAGTGTACAGTATACAGGGGACAGATCAGTCTCTTCTCTGAGTGTACAGTATACAGGGGACAGATCAGTCTCTTCTCTCTGAGTGTACAGTATACAGGGGACAGATCAGTCTCTTCTCTCTGAGTGTACAGTATACAGGGGACAGATCAGTCCCTTCTCTGAGTGTACAGTATACAGGTGACAGATCAGTCTCTTCTCTGAGTGTACAGTATACAGGGGACAGATCAGTCTTCTCTGAGTGTACAGTATACAGGGGACAGATCAGTCTCTTCTCTGAGTGTACAGTATACAGGGGACAGATCAGTCTCTTCTCTGAGTGTACAGTATACAGGTGACAGATCAGTCTCTTCTCTCTGAGTGTACAGTATACAGGGGACAGATCAGTCTCTTCTCTGGATGTACAGTATACAGGTGACAGATCAGACTCTTCTCTGAGTGTACAGTATACAGGGGACAGATCAGTCTCTTCTCTGAGTGTACAGTATACAGGTGACAGGTCAGATCAGAGTATACAGTATACAGGGAGTGTAATTAATCAGGGAGCCATTATCTTATAACAGCTACTTGGTTGGACGTTTGGTTGATTCCTTTACTTGCCAATCTTCTAAGTATTGGATGTCAGCCACACCTTGTATCCTTAGAGAACCTGTCAGAAACCCTGCGCTCTTGGCAATACCCTGGCAGCAGAAGAAACACAGAGGGGCCGACGAGTGAATTGCAGATGCAGAATGTCTGAATTTGTGTGCACTAAGACTATGGGAATTTCCTATGTCTAGGCAACATGGGCATGTGAAGGTAGACATTTGTGAAATGTATTGTGGCCAAAAACAAAATGTTTCCTTCCGAAACACATTACTGATCAATTAGTCCTCAGAATTTCCTGTTTCTGAAGGTGGCACTTCTTCTATTAATGCCTTTTCCGACAATCCCTGGAGGAGCTGAAGAACTGGATTCTTGATTGTGTTGGGTGAAAAGTCATCTGGAAGGAATTCTCTGAACCTGGGTGCCGCCGCAGGTTACAGAAATGAGTCTTGGATGGTTCTGTATATTGACACTCCATCAATCAGCTGTGTTCACACAGAACGTATAGCCTTCCCTCTTTATTCACTAGGTGTTGTGTAAAATACATTCACTATAAACAATAGGAAAGGAGACCTTACAGCCGTAAATAATGCATCATCACGGTGAAATGGAAGCCACATTACTGGCACAAACTCCAGCAGCCTATTGGTAAATGCACTGACATAATTTGCCTTACCTCCATTAAGAGAGGCCACTCCAGTGATGTTTAGACACTTCCCGTGGACTCTCCACCCACCCACCTCAGCCAGGCGGTGGACGCCCAAGAGAGGTGCTGCATGCACAACCCCAGAGGAAGAGCAGCCAACCACGTCAGGAGATACAGTTGCAAGAAAAAGTATGTGAACCCTTTGGAATTATATGGATTTTTGGACAAATTGGTCATAAAATGTGACCTGATCTTCATCTAAGTCACAACAATAGACAATCACAGTCTGCTTAAACTAATAACACACAAATAATTAAATGTTACCATGTTTTTACTGAACACACCTTGTATACATTCACAGTGCAGGTGGAAAAAGTATGTGAACCCTTGGATTTAATAACTAGTTGAACCTCTTTTGGCAGCAATAACTTCTACCAAACGTTTCATGTAGTTGCAGATCAGATGTGCACAACGGTCAGGAGTAATTCTTGACCATTCCTCTTTACAGAACTGTTTCAGTTCAGCAATATTCTTGGGATGTCTGGTGGGAATCGCTTTCTTGAGGTCATGCCACAGCATCTCAATCAGGTTGAGGTCAGGACTCTGACTGGGCCACTCCAGAAGGCGTATTTTCTTCTGTTTAAGCCATTCTGTTGCTGATTTACTTCTATGCTTTGGGTCGTTGTCCTGTTGCAACAACCATCTTCTGTTGAGCTTCAGCTGGTGGACAGATGGCCTTAAGTTCTCCTGCAAAATGTCTTGATAAACTTGGGAATTCATTTTTCCTTCGATGATAGCAATCCGTCCAGGCCCTGACGCAGCAAAGCAGCCCCAAACCATGATGCCCCCACCACCATACTTCACAGTTGGGGTGAGCTTTTGATGATGGTGTGCTGTGCCTCTTTTTCTCCACACATAGTGTTGTGTGTTTCTTCCAAACAACTCAACTTTGGTTTCATCTGTCCACAGAATATTTTGCCAGTACTGCTGTGGCACATCCAGGTGCTCTTGTGCAAACTGTAAACGTGCAGCAATGGTTTTTTTTGGACAGCAGTGGCTTCTTCTGTGGTATCCTCCCATGAAATCCATTCTTGTTTAGTGTTTTACGTATCGTAGATTTGCTAACAGGGATGTTAGCATATGCCAGAGACTTTTGTAAGTCTTTAGCTGACACTCTAGGATTCTTCTCCACCTCATTGAGCAGTCTGCGCTGTGCTCTTGCAGTCATCTTTACAGGACAGCCACTCCTAGGGAGAGTAGCAGCAGAGCAGAACTTTCTCCATTTATAGACAATTTGTCTTACCGTGGACTGATGAACAGCAAGGCTTTTGGAGATACTTTTATAACCCTTTCCAGCTTTATGCAAGTCAACAATTCTTAATCATAGGTCTTCTGAGAGCTCTTTTGTGCGAGGCATCATTCACATCCGGCAATGCTTCTTGTGAAAAGCAAACCCAGAACTGGTGTGTGTTTTTTATCGGGCAGGGCAGCTGTAACCAACACCTCCAATCTCATCTCATTGATTGGACTCCAGTTGGATGACACCTCACTCCAATTAGCTCTTGGAGATGTCATTAGTCTAGGGGCTCACATACTTTTTCCACCTGCACTGTGAATGTTTACATGGTGTGTTCAATAAAAACATGGTAACATTTAATTCTTTGTGTGTTATTAGGTTAAGCAGACTGTGATTGTCTATTGTTGTGACTTAGATGAAGATCAGATCACATTTTATGACCAATTTGTGCAGAAATCCATATCATTCCAAAGGGTTCACATACTTTTTCTTGCAACTGTATAACCAAAGGAGATGTATAGCCACTCTCCGTGGATGCACCGCCCATGCACCCACCTCAGCCAGGTGGTGGACACCCAAGAGAGGTGCTGCATGCACAACCCCAGGGAAAGAGCAGCCAACCACGTCAGGAGATGAAACCAAAGGAGACGCATAGCCACTCTCCATGGATGCACCGCCCATGCACCCACCTCAGCCAGGCGGTGGACGCCAAAAAGAGAAGTGCTGCATGCTCAACCCCAGGGGAAGAGCAGTCAACCACGTCAGGAGATGAAACCAAAGGAGACGCATAGCCACTCTCCATGGATGCACCGCCCATGCACCCACCTCAACCAGGCGGTGGACGCCCAAGAAAGGTGCTGCATGCACAACCACAGGGGAAGAGCAGTCAACCACGTTAGGAGATGAAACCCAAGGGAGATGAGTAGCCACTCTCCGTGGATGTACCGCCATCCAGCCCGTAAGGAGATGGCACTCCAGTGACATGTAGACACTCTCTGTGGATGCACAGCTCATCCAGCACCTTCAGCTGGACAGTGGACACACGAGAGAGGTGCTTCTTCCTACACAACCCCGGGGAGGAGCAGCCAACCACCTCAGGAGATGAAACCTGAGGTAAATGTCCACCTTGCAATCAAGAGGTGCAGTGACTAAGCCACTTAAGGGGGAAGGTACTGTCTTGAATTACCATCAGGCAGAGGGACTGAGACGCATCCCTGTATGCAGTCTGGACACCAGCGAGTAACTCCATGTATGCACCTTATTATTGACTCATGGCACCACACCTAGATAGATGGATAAACAGATAGATAGGTATGAGATAGATAGATGATAGATAGATAATAGATAGATAGAAGATAGATAGAAGATAGATAGATAGATATGAGATAGATAGATATGAGATAGATAATAGATAGATAGAAGATAGATAGATAGAACCAAAGAAAAGAACAGCACCTCCAGACAGAATCGCAGGTGCAAGCTGTTTTTATAGATAGATAATAGATAGATAAATTTGTACGGAGATATGTAAATATGTGTAAAAACTTAACAAGAAAGGGTGGATTTGATGCTTTTCTGTGTGGATTTATAGAGCCGGTTCCAGGGAACGCTGCATTGAGGGCTGTATGGATATAACAGATGCTGCTGGCATTTTTACTGTGAAATATTTAGATTTGCCAATTTCCATTCTCTCAGCCGAGCGGCTTCCAGACACCTGTGAAATGCTGAACCTCTGAAATTCTGAGGCACGATATACTGAGCGTGGTTGCTGTGCCTCTCGGTGGCTCTCGCTGCGAGTGTGTGGGGCTCATTGACTATAGTGTCTGCACCTGTTGTTAGGAGTAAAAATGCAGTTTTAAAGTCACATTCACTACTGAAATTGCGCCTGTTTTGGAGCCTTTTGCGTCTCGTTCGGCTATTTTGATTTCTTAGACTAATTCCGACGTTTTCTAACTTTTTTGACTTTTTTCCGATCTATTTATGTAGGTGCGCCTTTTTTGCGCCTGAATTTGTTGCAAAAACTGTCTAATTTGTACACTACCCAAGGGCTGGCATACTTTTCTTTGCATTAAAAGTCACACTTTCCGGGAGACCAGTCTAAGTGAATATGAACCTGTCGTATTGAAAAAGAACCACCAGAGGCCAGGCTATTTGTCAATGATCCACGCTGTACGTGTTCTCCACAGACAGCACACGTACCCATTTATTTTAATGTGTGTATTCACACATCCGTGTTTTACCACGCTCCATGGATCCGTGTTTTAGCACGGAAGCATGCCCTATTTTGTCCGTGTTCTCGGATCCATCACGCCCCTTATAATCTATGGGTCCGTGAAAACCACGGATGCAGCATGGATGCCATCCGTGTTTCAGGGATCATTAGGAAGAGATGTGTCCGTGAAACACGGATGACACACGGACAGCAAAAAAAGGACACACGGCCAACACACGGATTCTTCACGGACATCTTCGTGGAGGCATCACTGACCTCCTTTTCCCGGATTTGAGCACGGACATGGATGTGTGAATGGGGCTTAAATGTGCATAGCCATGCAACTATCCAACGTGTGGTTTGGTTTGATACTCTTTGGGGTCATTTATTATATTAGGCGCATTTCAGGTGCAGACGGGGGCGCAACGGTTAGTTCCGCCACCATCTGCGACTTCTCACCGCTCACGCCAGGTCTAAAAATTTGGGCGTGACGTGGGCGGGGAAGGGGACAGGACCGTCTCATTCATCATTTTCTAAGCCTGTTTTAGGCATAGAAAATGGTCTACATGTAAGACGGCTCAGAAGCGGTCTTACATTTCAAAGCGGCGGTCGATGCGCCGAAGTTCATAACTGGGGCGATTTACCACCAGCGCAGGGGCTTATTAACACCGGTGTCTAAAACGCAGCTCTTAATAAATGACCCCCTTTGTATGTAAATGTAATGCTCTGCAGTGGGGTACGGCAGTCATGCTCTGGTTATATCTCTATTTTAAAGATGCAAAAAATGCAAAAAAACACACACACACACAACGAAACCTAACGTATTTAAGCGCAGTCTTTCCCGAGGCCTGTTGTTTGTCACCTGCCTTTGAGTAACTTATTTAGATCTGGCAAAAGCCTATTTTGTGCAGTTTATATATGTGTCAGTGTAATCGAGAAATGTACCAGGTGGGAGACATTTATAAATAAGATGTCTCAGGCATCACTCAGATCTATAGTCACTGCCAAAACGTATCCCAGTGACATTATTCTTACATGAGATTGGCTGAGATTTGCGAAAACTATTGCAAGAACAAAGTAAAGATGTGACCCAGAGATCGCCACGCAGGTTCTATGTCCACTAGGTGGCAGTAGAGAGACAGCTGATGTCCTCCTTGAGGAGATCTAATTTGCATAGCTGTTTCCCAGGGATCATTGCCTGACCTAGAAGACTCCCTACTTCTGCTCATGGTCTCCTCAAGGAGGAACAGTATCTCCTGAGGCCTACATTTTTATTGTCTCTCATTATTATTATTAGCTTTTTAAAAAAATAAAATAAAGCTTGTACTTAAAAAGACAAAGTCAATGGGGTCCATCTGCTGCTATTGATATCCATTGTACAGAAGATCGGCAATGCATCTTGGTTTCTGTTCAAAATGGAAACCTCAACAGAATTGTGAACGGATCCTAATTGAGAGGTCGTAATCTAACCCTATCAACCATAGATGAGACTCTAGCTATATACTAGGGAGAACCAGAAGCGTCAATATCTACTGAAATGGATGTGTTGATATCCTACTTGTTCCATTATATGCTTATTATTAATCCCCAAAACCCTTCCACTCCTCATATAAAACCCATAGTGTTGGTGAAAGCTTTACCCACCATAATCTCTTATCTGTTAACCTCCCCTCTTCTCATAGCTTACCCCGTGGATGTATTGAAGGGCCTCCAATTCCATACACAACCTGAGGGTGTAAAGAGGATTCCTGGCTTCTGCCCAGCCCGACGTTCAAGCACTGGTGGAGATGTGGCCTACAAGATATCCAAGAAAGCTCAGATCAGCGCCCCCACGCGGCAGCTCTTCCAAGGTAGGTGTTGTCACACAAGGTAAAGGGATGGTTCTCTTGTCTGCTGAGCTAACACCTTGTCTCTGTACAGGTAAATTCCCAGAGGACTTTTCAGTCATGGCACTGGTACGGGCGAAGAATGGCTTGCAGTCTTTCCTCCTGTCCATCTACAATGAGCAAGGGGTCCAGCAGCTCGGAGTAGAGTTGGGTCGTTCTCCTGTCTTTCTCTATGAAGATCAGAACGGAAAACCGGCTCCTGAAGACTACCCAATATTCAGTGGGGTCAATCTGGCCGATGGAAAGTCAGTAGTTATATCATTGGTACATTTACTCCAAATTCTATCTTGTGCTTCCTCAATGTCTCCGGCTTCTCTCTCTGCATCTTTTACCCTTCCCTTTGTGGTCCTCATGTTCACTCGTCTCTTCTTCTCCTACCATCCAGATGGCACCGTATAGCACTGAGTGTACAGAAGAAATCAGTCACTTTAATATTAGACTGCAAGAAGAAGATAACTAAGCAATTGCCCCGAGGAAATAAGCCCGTTGTGGACACCAAAGGGATCACAGTTTTTGGGACCAGAATTTTGGATGAAGAATCATTTGAGGTGAGAAGGACGTTGAGTTGATGAGTTTATAACTGTCCTGGTTGAATTCCTTACACTATAGTGTATACATATTACATATTCAGATTTCTTTGGATTTTCTTTTTTTCCAGGTACCTTAGACCTAACACATATAGATTAGTATCAATAGGATATGCCATCACTTTCTGATCGGTAGGTAGCTCGTCTGTTGGGACCCCAGCGATCCTGTGAATGAACGGGCCAGTGCTTAGGCACCAATCCCATTCATTTTTCTCTAATTAGTATAAATATGGTCACACTGTAGTGATATTATGGTGTAACCATCTTTGCACGAAATCAATATTACAGATGAATATAAGAAACTTTCTAATATATCTTATCAGAGAAAATGCCTTGTTCTAGAGCACGGGTGTCAAACACAAGGCCCGCGGGCCGAATCCGGCCCGCCAGACCTCGTCATGTGGCCCGCGCAGCCGCCGCCGGCCTTAACCTTTTATTCTCGCTTTTTTTTTTTTTGACACAAGAAAGCCGCCTCTTCAGCGCATGCGCGGCAGCCTACAAGCCAGAGAACGTCTGCCCTCTAGCGGCGCCGGCCGTTCTACACAGGAAATAATTGTACCGTATATCCTAATTGCTTGTGTAGAATGCAGGCAGGCCGGGCGGGCGGCAGCGTAACTCCCTGATGTCACGTGCCTGCACCGCCTCCTTTATGAATGAAGCAGGCGGCGCAGGCAAGTGACGTCAGTGAGTGACGCGCCGGCCGCCCGTCCTGCCTGCCGGCATTATACACAAGCAATTAGGATATACAGTACAATTAGGAGTGAGGGGGGCATGTTTAATAACTTTTAATTCAATAATACATTTTATATTTGTAAACTGGGGGGGGGGGGGGGCTTACACGGAATCTGTGGATGGCACAGTTAAGGGGTGGGGGTCTGTGGATTGCACTGTTATGGGGTGGGGGGTCTGTGGATGGCACATATATAACACTGCCATCCACAGATCCCCCCCCCTGTAACAGTTCCAGCCACAGATCCCCCCCTGTAACAGTGTCTGTCATCCACAGATCCCCCCCCCTGTAACAGTGTCTGTCATCCACAGATCCCCCCATAAGTGTCAGTCATCCACAGATCCCCCCATAAGTGTCCGTCATCCACAGATCCCCCCATAAGTGTCCGTCATCCACAGATCCCCCCATAAGTGTCCGTCATCCACAGATCCCCCCATAACAGTGTCCGTCATCCACAGATCCCCCCATAACAGTGTCCGTCATCCACAGATCCCCCCATAACAGTGTCCGTCATCCACAGATCCCCCCATAACAGTGTCCGTCATCCACAGATCCCCCCATAACAGTGTCCGTCATCCACAGATCCCCCCATAACAGTGTCCGTCATCCACAGATCCCCCCATAACAGTGTCCGTCATCCACAGATCCCCCCACAACAGTGTCCGTCATCCACAGATCCCCCCATAACAGTGTCCGTCATCCACAGATCCCCCCATAACAGTGTCCGTCATCCACAGATCCCCCCATAACAGTGTCCGTCATCCACAGATCCCCCCATAACAGTGTCCGTCATCCACAGATCCCCCCATAACAGTGTCCGTCATCTACAGATGTTTAAAAAAATATATAATTACTGTCTGTTACCAAAAATCATTTTTCAATAAATTGTACAATAATTGTACATTTGAATATCTACTTGCCATTATTCTGACTATGTTTCTGCTTTCAGAGCTAGTTATTACTTACATTATTACAAAAAACAGTAATAATTGAATGCAGTGACAATAATTTATGATAATAAAGAGTGGACACATAGTCCTACAGATACAACCGGCCCTTTGAGGGTGACCAAACTGCTGATGCGGCCCCCGATGAATTTGAGTTTGACACCCCTGTTCTAGAGTTATCGACTGTTTTTTCCAAACTGCCTTTCTCTCTGAAATTTGTGAGAATTTTTCAGTTACATTGGCTGCCTG
Organism: Bufo bufo; assembly: GCF_905171765.1. Taxonomy (NCBI): domain Eukaryota; kingdom Metazoa; phylum Chordata; class Amphibia; order Anura; family Bufonidae; genus Bufo; species Bufo bufo. The sequence continues at coordinate 209,083,417 of NC_053396.1, read as the reverse complement.
CTCACTGAGGGATCAGATTACATTATCCGATAGAAGTCTATGGAGGAAGTGCAGAGAGAAACTAGCAGAGAGAGACATAAAGGGGTTATCCAGGTAAAGATAATGATGACGTATCCTCAGGATAGGTCATCATTATCACATTGACAGGGGTTCGGGTCCCCCACCGCTGTTACAGGGAGCCATCATTCTCACCGGAGCTCTAGTGAGTGCAGCAGGCTGTCTGCAGCTTTCCAAGCACAGCGCCATATATTGTACAGTGGCTGTGCTTGGTATTGCAGCTCAGCCCAATTCACTTCAATGACCGATGTACATGGCCTAGGAAGAGGCCACAGAGCTCATGGAGCACCAACCTCTTTTAACAGCTGATCAGCGGGGGTCCGAGGTGTTGGATCCCCTCCGATCTGATATCGTTCAATGGATCATCAATGTAAATTACTGGATAACCCCTTTATATTGTTTGTCTCACTGCAAGTGCTTTATTCACATCTATACTGCTCAGTACTTCTCTATAATATCTTATATGGAGATAAGAAGCAAAATCTGCTGTCTCTATGTGTAGTCTATCAGCAGACTTAATTACAGCTCGTCTACAACCACCAGCTCAGGAAGAACTAATAATTGGAGAGATAGTACACCGATTGGAAAACTGGCGGATACAAGTCATGTGATGGTCGGATAAAGTGTTATTTCTCATGTACACACACACATGGCCGCTTATTCTGGGAAGATATCTGAAAGCGTAGTTTTGCTGTGATGAAATGAAATGTCTCTACGGTCTTTTCTATCTGCCTCCCATGCTGGGTTTTGAACTTGTAGTTGACTTCTTCCTCACTAATTCTGTACACAATGCCTGCACGCGCCGGCCTACAGTATCCTGCCACATACAGACACCACATCTCCACCCCAGCTGGCTCTGAAAGGCCCGTTTCCTTAGAAGCTCAGCCAGATGACCCCCCATTCAAGTCTCTCTACTGTACAGTCTTGTGTCCAGACCTGGCGCCTTTCACTGACTCCTCTGGAAATGTCTTAGGGGCGGCCAATGTCCTTTCCAACTGGCACCTATCAGGGGTGAACTAAATAAAAAATGACCAAACCTGTTATTTAGAAGACCTGAAAAGCACCCAGAATACCGGAAAACACTCGAAGTAGGAAATCTCCTAGACCCGAGAGAAGGCAGGCATAGATGAGACTTATACTCACCTCTCCCCCTCACTGCGCTCCACTCCTGGGCACCGCTGGCTGCAGACAACATCCTGACTCTGCCCCCGGCACGGAGAGCACAAGAGGGGAGAGGTGAGTATTATCTGTATGCTTGGTCTGGGCTTTGTATAAATGGTTGTCTGAACTGGGGTTCCTGTATAGATAGAGGTCTGGGCAGTCTGCTCTAGTCTGTGCTTAAATGGGTGGTATGTTTGTTGTTTGAGTAAGGGTGTGTGTGGAGTAGGGGGGTTTCTATATATATGGGGGACTAGTGTGAGGTGCAGATAGGGGGTTATATAAATAGGGGGTCTCAGCTGTGATCTGTAACCATGAGGGTGTTTATTCTTGGGAATGTATAAATTGAGGTCTGCTCTGGAGTCAGTATAGATGGAGGTATGGGCTGTGATCTGTAATAATGAGGATCTGGTCTCGGGTCTATGTAAATGGGGGTCTACTCTGGAGTCTGTATAGATGGGGTATGTATATATAAGGGTCCAATTTTGAGAATGTATAAATGGGGGCCTGCTCTAGAGTCTGCATAAATGGGGGGGGGGGGGGGGGGGGGGTGATGTCTATATAAATTAGGTTATGTTCTGGAGTTGGGGATCTGAGGTCTGTGTAAATGGGGGGATCTGGTAATGGATGTGTATAGATGGGGGCCTAGTGTCTGTTCTGGGTTTGTATAAACGTGTGAGTCTGGTCTGGGGTCTGGTCTGGGGTCTGGTCTGGGGTCTGGTCTGGGGTCTGGTCTGGGGTCTGTATAGATATATGTCTGGGCTGTAATCTGTAATGATGAGGTTCTGGTCTTGGCTCTGTATAAATAGGAGTCTGTATAAATGGGGGGGTCTGGTCTGATGTCTGTATAGATGAGGGTCTGGAGTCTGTATAAATGGGGGGTCTGATCTCATGTCTGTATAAACAGGGGTTCTGTCTTGGGGTCTGCATGAGTGGGGTCTGGTCTGGGGTTTGTATAATTGGAGCATCAGGTCTGGAGTCGGAATAAATGCGGTGGGTCTGATCTGGAGTCTATATTGTTTGGGGAGTCTGGTCTATGGTCTGTATTAGTTTAAAGGGTCAAATTTGAACTATTTGTGATTCAAGTGGCGGCGTGTCCTCTTTAAATAATCAACCTTATCCTAGAAATCAGTGAGAAGCAGCTTTCTCTCCAATGCCAGGTTTCAAGCAATAAAAATAAGTGCAGATGAGCGCCCCTCTACTGGTGAACTTTGTGCATTACCTCTTGTCACTGAAACTAATTAAAATAATGTGATTAGTTATTTCTATGGTGAATGAGCTTTGAGAAAAATCTGCTCCTTCTTTGTAGAATTATTGAGGTGCAGCGCCCTCTTGTGGTGCGAACTTATAACATAGAAATCAGAGTAAAGGCTCCCCCTTGTGGTGAAATGTTATATAAATTGGAATAATTTAGAGCTGGTTCATTGTGTACTATACTGAGTAGCATTTTTGTCTGTATTCAAGTTGCGCATCTTTTTTTAAGGTGCATTATAGAAATCCATGAGAAGGAGCTCCCTCTTGTGGTGGATTTTGATAACCTATTAATTACTCAAGTACTTAGGAGATGCTCCCTCTAGTTATCATGTACTCATATAAAAGAAAGCCATCAGAAAAGGCTCCCCCTTAGAAGTGTTGAATTTCATTCATATAATCAGGTTAAACTTTTGACATTGTTACTCTGTGATAACGAGATTGTCAGTATTGCAAAGTGTTCAATGAAAAGCTTATTGAATAGGAAAGTAAGGAGCGCCCTCTTGTGGGAGAATTTGATAGTATATTAAAGTTAGAAAATACCTAAGGAAGCATTCCCTCTGGTGAATTATCTTACCTTAGTCACATTACTGAAATCAGTAAGAAGCTCCCTCTTGTGGTAGATTAAAATAATATTTTCTAGTTAGAAAGTAACAATGGAGCTCCCTCTAGTGTTGGATTTTGATATATACAGGTTAGAAAATAAGGGGTCATCAGCATCTGATCGGCCGAGGTCCGACACCCGGAACCCCCGCCGATCAGCTGTTTGATAAGGCAGCGGCGCTGGCAGTAGTGCCGCGGCCTTCTTGTTGTTTACTGCAGGCCCAGTGACGTCACAACTAATTGAGCTCAGCTCCGTCCAGGCCATTGATACTAGTCGTGACGTCACTGGGCCTGCGGTAAACAGCGAGAAGGCTGCGGCACTACTGCCAGCGCCGCTGCCTTATCAAACAGCTGATCGGCGGGGGTCCCGGGTGTCGGACGTCAGTGTTTGGTCAGTGATTTCCATCAGTGATTGTGAGCTAAAACCAGACATAAGATAGGGAAGGGAAAGATCTGCACCTGTTCTTGTGTTTACTGCCGCGCCTGCTTTTGGCTCAAAATCACTGATGGAAATCACTGACCGAACACTGATGAGTGAATGAGGCATAAGACAGAGGTTGCAGCACTTGGTGGAGCACTGCAGACCCTTCCAACGGCTGATCAATGAGGGTCCTGGGATTTTTACCCCAACAATCAATGAGAAGAAGCTCCCTCTTGTGGTCAATTAAAATAAAATATTCAAGTTAGAAAATAATGGAGGAGCTCCCTCTAGTGTTGAATTTTGCAAAAAATTATTCAGGTTAAGAAATAGATAAGGAGGGGCTCCCTCTTGTGGTGGTTTATGTTAATTCAGTCAGTTTCTATAAATCAAGAAAAGCAAATGATGAAAAGCCCTACTTGTGATGGATTTTTGATAACACATTCAAGTTTTAAAACTATTTAATGAACCACTCCCTCTTGTGGGAAATTATGTTCATTATTAACAATAGAGTAATGAGCGAGCACTCATACACTTGGCAACCAGATTGACATGTGCAGAAAATATTTATTAAATCCCCATAAAATACAAGTAATAAAATTTATAAGAACAATGTAGCAATAATATACAACATTACAGTCACATATATTGTGGTAGATATGATCGACACTATATTCGATAAAAGTATATTCGATAAAATATTCAATACCACTCAATAATATATATCACACCAGAAACTTCAAGTATTGTCCAGATCTTATATATGCTGTTATTTTGGGAAAGAGGGGGTATTATCTTCTAGCGCTCTATCCCAATTTGGGAAACTGAATGTCACTGAAAATGCTGTAGGTGTATTCACTGGGAGCGCAACATGTTCATAAAGTGTCCACAGGAATCCTGATAATGTGAAAAGTCTCTTATAGCTGATCCTTTTAAGCTCGATATGAGCTTTGGATTGGAGAAAACTTTAAATCGATGTTTGGCTTACCGTCTAGCGTCTGCTGTCTCCCTATTGCTTCAATGGAGCTTTAAATATTTGCCGGCTTATTCAGTCGCTCCATACAGCAAGCTGGTTTAGATTTCGCGGGAGTTCCAAAGATCGCAGGAGTTGCCACTCTGTTCCGCAATTTCCTTTGGTGCAGCTTTCGACGATAAGAATAGTTAATCCTTTACTGTAGAGATTTTTTTGAACATATTGCGCTCCCAGTGAATACACCTAGAACATTTTCAGTGACATTCAGTTTCCCAAATTGGGATAGAGCGCTAGAAGATAATACCCCCTCTTCCCAAATAACAGCATATATGAGATCTGGACAATACTTGAAGTTTCTGGTGTGATATATATTATTGCGTGGTATCGAATATTTTATCGAATATACTTTTATCGAATATAGTATCGATTATATCTACCACAATATATGTGACTGTAATGTTGTATATTATTGCTACATTGTTCTTATAAATTTTATTACTTGCATTTTATGGGGATTTAATAAATATTTTCTGCACATGTCAATCTGGTTGCCAAGTGTATGAGTGCTCGCTCATTATTCTATTGTTACATTTGCCTTTTAAGAGAGTGTGGGGGGATTCCCTCTACAGGGAGTGCAGAATTATTAGGCAAGTTGTATTTTTGAGGATTAATTTTATTATTGAACAACAACCATGTTCTCAATGAACCCAAAAAACTCACTAATATCAAAGCTGAATATTTTTGGAAGTAGTTTTTAGTTTGTTTTTAGTTTTAGCTATTTTAGGGGGATATCTGTGTGTGCAGGTGACTATTACTGTGCATAATTATTAGGCAACTTAACAAAAAACAAATATATACCCATTTCAATTATTTATTTTTACCAGTGAAACCAATATAACATCTCAACATTCACAAATATACATTTCTGACATTCAAAAACAAAACAAAAACAAATCAGTGACCAATATAGCCACCTTTCTTTGCAAGGACACTCAAAAGCCTGCCATCCATGGATTCTGTCAGTGTTTTGATCTGTTCACCATCAACATTGCGTGCAGCAGCAACCACAGCCTCCCAGACACTGTTCAGAGAGGTGTACTGTTTTCCCTCCTTGTAAATCTCACATTTGATGATGGACCACAGGTTCTCAATGGGGTTCAGATCAGGTGTACAAGGAGGCCATGTCATTAGATTTTCTTCTTTTATACCCTTTCTTGCCAGCCACGCTGTGGAGTACTTGGACGCGTGTGATGGAGCATTGTCCTGCATGAAAATCATGTTTTTCTTGAAGGATGCAGACTTCTTCCTGTACCACTGCTTGAAGAAGGTGTCTTCCAGAAACTGGCAGTAGGACTGGGAGTTGAGCTTGACTCCATCCTCAACCCGAAAAGGCCCCACAAGCTCATCTTTGATGATACCAGCCCAAACCAGTACTCCACCTCCACCTTGCTGGCGTCTGAGTCGGACTGGAGCTCTCTGCCCTTTACCAATCCAGCCACGGGCCCATCCATCTGGCCCATCAAGACTCACTCTCATTTCATCAGTCCATAAAACCTTAGAAAAATCAGTCTTGAGATATTTCTTGGCCCAGTCTTGACGTTTCAGCTTGTGTGTCTTGTTCAGTGGTGGTCGTCTTTCAGCCTTTCTTACCTTGGCCATGTCTCTGAGTATTGCACACCTTGTGCTTTTGGGCACTCCAGTGATGTTGCAGCTCTGAAATATGGCCAAACTGGTGGCAAGTGGCATCTTGGCAGCTGCACGCTTGACTTTTCTCAGTTCATGGGCAGTTATTTTGCGCCTTGGTTTTTCCACACGCTTCTTGCGACCCTGTTGACTATTTTGAATGAAACGCTTGATTGTTCGATGATCACGCTTCAGAAGCTTTGCAATTTTAAGAGTGCTGCATCCCTCTGCAAGATATCTCACTATTTTTGACTTTTCTGAGCCTGTCAAGTCCTTCTTTTGACCCATTTTGCCAAAGGAAAGGAAGTTGCCTAATAATTATACACACCTGATATAGGGTGTTGATGTCATTAGACCACACCCCTTCTCATTACAGAGATGCACATCACCTAATATGCTTAATTGGTAGTAGGCTTTCGAGCCTATACAGCTTGGAGTAAGACAACATGCATAAAGAGGATGATGTGGTCAAAATACTCATTTGCCTAATAATTCTGCACGCAGTGTATATGAGCTTGCAGCACCATACCTTAACTACTTGCTAGTGAGCCACCACAACTTACCACTATGTTCATTATTCCCATTATAACATAGTAACATAGTACATAAGGCCGAAAAAAGACATTTGTCCATCCAGTTCGGCCTGTCATCCTCAATGAGAAGAAGCTCCCTCATGTGGCACATAGCAATATTAAAATCATAAAAAAATAAAATTAAAAGCAGTTAGGAGCGCCCTCTTGTGGTGGATTTTATTTATATATTCATGAAAAAAAAAAAAAAAATAGGAGGAGCTCCTTCTTGTGGTGGATTTCAATGATATATTAATGCTAAAAAATAGGAGGAGCGCCCTCTTGTGGTGGATTTTAAGAATTTACTCCCAAAAGAGAAGCAAATGATGATGAGTGGTAAATTTTAATAACACATTCACTTTATGAATGTAGTAATGTAGTAATGTACAAAGTAATTAAAGAGAATACGAGCGCGGATGACATCCTGTTAAGCGATACATATCATAAGGATACCATGAAATAAGCTTGTGTAACCAATCTATAGCTCCATGACGTAATGGATTTGAGAATTTACTCACATCAATGAGAAGATTTTTTATAATATAAGCAGATTAGAAAAATAAAAATAAAATAGGAAGTGCTCCCTCTAGTGCTAGAATTTGAATATACATTCTGGTTTTGTGTAGATTTTAATTATTTACTCATATAACAGAAATGATAAGAATCCCTTCCCCCCTCATGTAGTGGATTCTCAGAACATATTAAAGTATGAGAAAGAGCTCCCTCTTGTGGTAAATTTGAATGCTTCCACATGTATGTATACTTACATTGGTATTCATCACTGTACTGTTACTCCATAAGTCAGAAAGAGCTCCCTCTTGTGGTGGATTTCGATAATATATTCAAGTTAAAAAATAGACAAAGATTAGATACAGATGAGTTTGGTTATTTCCCATTTAAAAACATGCTCTCTCCTGTGGTGGATTTCCATACTCTAAAGTTACAAATATGTAAGGTGAAACACCGTCCTGTGATGGCGTTCGTTAACTGACATTAAAAATCAGAGCGCTGCGATTCCCTTCTGTTATGGAATTTGATAATATATTGAAATTAGAAAGATAAGGTGGAGATGTGTTTTCAGGTAACAGAAATAAGTAAGAAAAGCAATTTTTTCCACATGACTTAAAGGGATTCTGTCACCAGGTTTCACCCCTGTCAGCTAAACATATGCTGATGTTCAGGGCCTCATCAGGATTCCTAATGTGGGCTTCTAAATGTGATCCGTAGCCTTATTTTGCTAAAAAACAGCTTTTACTAACCTGTCACTCAAAGAAATAAGGTGCCCAAGGGGATGTCAAGGGATGCAAGGTGCCGGCCGCACCCACCGCCGTTCGTGCCCAGCGCCGCCTTTCCAGACTTCTGCACCGCCTCCTAATCCTCTGTGCCGCCTCTCGCTCTCCCTCCCTCCCCCCTCCTCCTGCTGTAAGATCTCGCGCGTGCGCACAGGGCTCTGAGAGACTGGCGCCAGAGTGCAGGTCATACAGGGGTTGAGCGAAGTGCCGGCGCATGCGCACTTCGCTGTAAGAAGCCAAATGGAGAAGTCCGCACGGGCGCATCAGGCAGAGCCCTGTGCGCACGCGCGAGATCTTACAGCAGGAGGAGGAGGGGGAGGGAGAGCGAGAAGCGGCACAGAGGATTAGGAGGCGGCGCAGAAGTCTGGAAAGGCGGCGCTGGGCACGAACGGCGGTGGGTGCGGCGGGCACCTTGCATCCCTTGACATCCCCTGACATCCCCTTGGGCACCTTATTTCTTTGAGTGACAGGTTAGTAAAAGCTGTTGTTTTTTTTAGCAAAATAAGGCTACGGATGACATTTAGAAGCCCACATTAGGAATCCTGATGAGGCCCTGAACATCAGCATATGTTAAGCTGACAGGGGTGAAACCTGGTGACAGAATCCCTTTAAGTTTTTTATCTCGCAATAGAAGCCATCTTTAATGGAATGGAATGTGAGTAAATAGAGGGGCCCATTCATTTTTTGTCGTACCATTTTTTCATACTAGGGGCCACTTTTAATTGATTTATTATAAATATACAGTATAAGAGGGAGCACCTCGTTATTTAGCTCCATGCATTATCTAATTCTACCACAAGAGGGAGCTCCTGCTCTTTCAATAATCTCTTTACTATTCTACATTGTGCTTTTCCCAGTCATGGAGTAACAGTATAATAAGTTGTATACTAATGTAGGTATAAGGACAGAAAATACCCGTGTGGATGTGTAAATTATTGCAATTTACCACAAGAGGATGCTTTTCTTCACATTTTAAAATTAGAATTTGTTTTGGGAATCCACCACAGGAGGGGGCATCCTATCATTTCAATTATGTGAGTAAATGAGGAAAACCTATAACAAGAAACCTTTTCTTAACACTTAAAGACAGATGTTGGGTCTTTAAAGATGGTTCTAGAGAGGAGCAAACACCATAGTTGCCAGATGCCTGCTTTTTTTACTCAACAGACACCTTGGGCTAATGTCACCACGGCAACTGAGAGGTAAAAAACCCAGAAGCGCCCACCTCTGGTCCTGAAACGGCTCGCCCATGCGCCAATCGGAGGAGCCGATCATTCGCTACAGGTGGCAGCACTACATTGGAATATATTGAATTTCCATTTAGCAGTGTACCAAAACTGCATCCGGAAACGTGTCCGTGTGGCCGTACCCTAATAAAGAGATTAAAACACAGTCAAGGGCAGATCCGGTGACTTACAGATGATGTCCCCACCGACTTCAGTTCTTCACTTCCCTTTTCTTCTGCATTTGGTTCAGACCATCAGGGGTAGATGTCTTTGGTCAGGGTTGTCAGCCCCCTCTGCCACATAAGAAGACACCAGTACTACTAAAAGGCACATGGTAGATGGGGGACTATTACAGATTTAGAAAATTAGATCCCAAATTTATACAGACCCCAGATCAGCTCCCAGAGTTATACAGGCCACTGTGATCCTGCTGCTACTCCCAATACTGTGCGCTGTGTCCCCCCATGCCCACAAACATTATACGGTCAGAAATAACAGTGCTATACAGATAGTTCCCCCACAGTAGTCATAATACTCCCCAAGATTGCCCCCATTAGTAACAATGTCTACATATTATGCCCAATATTTATAATGCCCCCACAGTCTCCCAGTAGTAATAATTTAACCATAGTGCCCCCAGTATTTATAAAGCCCCTCCTGCAATGCCCACTGTAGTTATAACCCCCCCCCCTTGTAGTGCCCCCTGTATTATAATGACCCCTGTAGTATCAATATATAATGCTCCCCCCATAGTTCCAAAATATAATGCTCCTCTGTCCCCCCATAGTACCAGTATATATATGCCCCGGTAGTGACAGTATATATATAATGCTCCCCCTGTTGTGCCAGTATATATGTAATGCTTCTCTATGCTCCCTGTTGTGCCAGTATATATATAATGCCCCCCCATATTTTGAGTATATAATGCTCCTCCATGCCCCCTGTAGTGCCAGTAGATAATGCTCCCCTCTGTAGTGTCATGTATGTATAATGCTCCCTCACCACTTCCTTGGTGCCCCCAGTAGTGCCAGGTATATACAGTATAATTCTCCCTCACTACTTCCTTGGTGCCCCCAGTAGTGCCAGGTATATACAGTATAATTCTCCCTCACTACTTCCTTGGTGCCCGTAGTAGTGCCAGGTATATACAGTATAATGCTCCCTCACCACCTCCTTGGTACCCCCCAGTAGTGCCAGGTATATACAGTATAATTCTCCCTCACTACTTTCTTGGTGCCCCTAGTAGTGCCAGGTATATACAGTATAATTCTCCCTCACTACTTCCTTGGTGCCCCCAGTAGTGCCAGGTATAAACAGTATAATTCTCCCTCACTACTTCCTTGGTGCCCCCAGTAGTACCAGGTATATACAGTATAATTCTCCCTCACTACTTCCTTGGTGCCCCCAGTAGTGCCAGGTATATACAGTATAATTCTCCCTCACTACTTCCTTGGTGCCCCCAGTAGTGCCAGGTATATACAGTATAATTCTCCCTCAATACTTCCTTGGTGCCCCCAGTAGTGCCAGGTATATACAGTATAATTCTCCCTCACTACTTCCTTGGTGCCCCCAGTAGTACCAGGTATATACAGTATAATTCTCCCTCACTACTTCCTTGGTGCCCCCAGTAGTGCCAGGTATAAACAGTATAATTCTCCCTCACTACTTCCTTGGTGCCCCCAGTAGTGCCAGGTATATACAGTATAATTCTCCCTCACTACTTCCTTGGTGCCCCCAGTAGTGCCAGGTATATACAGTATAATTCTCCCTCACTACCTCCTTGGTGCCCCCAGTAGTGCCAGGTATATACAGTATAATTCTCCCTCACTACTTCCTTGGTGCCCCCAGTAGTACCAGGTATATACAGTATAATTCTCCCTCACTACTTCCTTGGTGCCCCCAGTAGTGCCAGGTATATACAGTATAATTCTCCCTCACTACTTCCTTGGTGCCCCCAGTAGTACCAGGTATATACAGTATAATTCTCCCTCACTACTTCCTTGGTGCCCCCAGTAGTGCCAGGTATATACAGTATAATTCTCCCTCACTACCTCCTTGGTGCCCCCAGTAGTGCCAGGTATATACAGTATAATTCTCCCTCACTACTTCCTTGGTACCCCCCAGTAGTGCTGACATTTAGTATAAAAAAAAAGCACCTCATTCCTGTTCCCCGCCGCCGTCTGTGATGCAGGCCACAGTATGATCTGTGGCTTGTGTTGCCACGTCCCGGAGCAGGTGGTACTGATGACCTTCCTGTGACGGGTCTTGCGCAATGACGTGATCATCTGAGACCTGGCACAGGGTGTTGTGATATCATAGCGACCTCTCGCACTGTTCTACTGCCTAGTGTCCTGATGCTTGTGAGAAGAGCAGACACAAATGTTCCCCTTTATGGGCTAAGAGGTGACACCCTAGGTGTTAATACACAGCATGGGGGTAACTACAGCCAAAGCACCTACTATGGGGCCCAGAGTTTGGTGACTTTCTGCTATATGGTGGGTTTTCTGATGTATGAAGAGGGGGAATTAGGATTACCTTTCAACACCATCCAGTCTGATCTTTTGGACAGGAGACTCGTGAAATTTGGGATATCAGACCAACTGAGAACATAGATTTTTGCAGTACCTGACCAATAGACCTCAATTTGTATGCTAGAGAAAGTCCAAGTTTAGCACTCAGCTGTGTAGCACAGGAGCTCCGCAGGGAACTGATTTCCAGTATAGCAGTGAGCTCTACCAGTTACAGAAGTACTAGGATGACTCAATGATGGTGGGCTGCATCAAAGGGGGTGAGAGTCTGATACAGAAAGGTGGTGGATGAGTTTGTGTGCTTCAAATCGCCTGACCCTCAATGTATCAAAAACTATAGAGATGCGTATTAATGTCGGTTGAGACAAATCTGCTGACATACCACTACTAGTTGATTGTCAGTGTAGTGCTCTGGGGCAGGGGTACTTTAAAGTCTGGACATTTGTGGACATTTAACTATTTCCCCTGTGCAAAGTTATAAACTTTTTACTTTATTTCAATTTAAAGGGTTAACTTGCACTGATCTATACTGTGTAACTGCATTTTATATATATGTTGCGATATATAGCCTGTTCATTTGCACTGTATGTGCGAGGCTCCGTGGAAAGGGTTAATGAATACTGTAAGACTTTTGGGACTTTCTAACTAATAATGAAAAACTGGTAATTTTCCACAGCTTACCACCAAAACCAGACAGACTGACCTTTTGAATGTCTGGTTCAGCTATGTTGTTATGTGTGAAAACCTCTTTTTGTCTGGAAAAACTGCTGTGTCATTGCCATTGAGTATCTTTAAAGCGCTAGAGCAAGTCTATGACAGACGGAAGTTGTAACTTTGTATCTGTTTGTGTTGAGTTTCTCTACTCCACCCCTCCCAACAGAAGGTTCTAGTTCAGCTAGAAACTGTATATATGTTGAGCAGTCAGAGCCCCTAGTGTTCTGCAGTTAGGGTTTAGTGCTTTCCAGGGGGATACTTTGCCAGACTACCTGAATGACCAGAATAAGACACAGAGACGGGGATACTTTACCACAGACACTGGATCACCAGACTTGGACCAGGGTACCAGACTTCTGAGAGAGAGGGACAGCTAGCTCAGGCCCTTTCTCAGCATCAAACCATTCTTCTGCCAGGGAGTAGACTGAAGAAACCAGCCCTATGCCTCATCTGTATTATTTTACACCTGAATTCCTCTAGTGAAGAGGGCGCTCTTCAATATGGATTTCAATATGTGACATTATTAAATTTCCAATATCCTTTTAGATGAGCTCAATGTAGAGAAAACAATTTAATGCTAGAGTTAGCTGTTACAGGCAATGTCTTGAAGGGGCACCATCAGCTACAATGCCCCATAGAATAACCCTGGTTCTGTGCAGTATCATATCTGAGAATTAAAACACAAGTATGAATATGGCCTCTGGATGGACTTTCCTCATATATTGTATTGTTTTTCTTCACATTTTGCCTGAAGTTTGGGGACCGTACTCCCCCCATACCCACCACGTGCAGAGAGATATTTCCATTGCAGCCTTTTCCACAGCATAAAGCATAAGTGACTGCTCAGCAAGGGTCAAACCATTAGGGCCCTCACCAATCCCTTGAATTTGGACCTATGTTCCCCTACTGTATGGAGCAGCAGATGCGCATGGGTGTCCGCCGCTCCACTCAGCTCTATGGGGCTGCCAGAGATACCTGAGTACAAGCGCTCGGTTATCTTGGTCAGTCTCATAGAGTTGGGTGGAGTGGTGGACTCACATGTGTATCACTCCATACAAATGGAGAACAAGGGCCCCCCGTTCTAATGATTGGCAGAGGTCCTAGCGGTTGGACCCCTGCTAATCAGACATTTATTCCCTATGGATAGAGCATAGTGGATAAGTTGTCATGGGATAACACCTTTAAGAAGTGGTTTGGCACTGACCAGGTTAGTATGAGGACCTGTCAGCGGACCAGGATTTGAGAGTGTACTGGGCCCCAAAGATGCAGCAGAAGATAACTTCATCTGAAGTTGACTTTAGAGCCCATCACTTACCACTAAGATCTATAAATTAGGCTCTGTGGACATCTACGTCGTGATTTCCATTGTGATGAATCTGTCACCCGATGGATACCAATAGTGCTCAATGGACGACATTGACTTATGGTGGGTTCTGTTGGGGTTCTCTTGTGCTCTGCGTGTGGTGCTATTCTTCCAATCAATTTACACAGAATCAGTGATGGAGCCTCGGACACAGCTGTGAACAGAGCCGGACCTTGTAGATCTTATTGATGGTAGATCTAGGTGTACAATGAACACGACAAAGATGTTCTGTACATATGGACGGTGTGCCTTTCGAATCATCTCCTCTTCTAGGCCCAAGGAACCCCAATCCATCTGAACTCAATATAGAAAGAAATAATGAAAGGTTCTGTGCTGATCTGTCGCTGATTGAGGTCATATATAACTAGTGTAGTCCTGTTGGGTTAACAATGTTTTCTTGTTCGTCCTCAGGGTGACATTCAACAACTACTTATAGCAAATAACGCTCAGGCAGCTTATGACTACTGTGAACACTACAGTCCAGACTGCGACTCCGCTCTGCTCAACACTCCTCAAGCCCAAGACCCCAACACAAGGCCAGATGTAAGTACGGGGTGTAGAAAGGCAAGGACCCAGTATCCTCTGCCTTCCAGGTATCTCTCTTGCATACACGGGGCTGTCCATACTACAAAAAGTCAAAAATGTGTTCACAAGGGAAAACCTTGAAGATCGCTCTGATTTCCACTCTGCTTCTTTCTTTCGGGGCATTTTTTTAGTCCTCAGCATTGGACTGTGACAAAAGAGTAGAATCAAATAATAGTAGTTTGTATGTTAGGACCGTTCACACCTCGTTGTATGGTTCCATAGGAATATGAAGCCCCAAACATAATCTAATTTATAGGCATACAGTGACATCTATCGACCATTAATTATTTTTTACTGTGTCCCTCTGTGTAGTAAAGTACAGCAGACTACGATTTCTAATACAAGGAAAAATGCAGATGCCTCTCGGCCCACTGTATACTCTTTTGGCATAGCTTGGGTGAATGGAGGTTTATGGATATTTTTAGTTTATGGATACCAGGCACATACGTCAAATGTGAAAGTGTGAACAGGGACTAAGTAATGCTTCAATAACAGTGCACATGTCCACATATTGACAGAAATGCCCCAACTGAGGGCTGTCAGGGTCATATTTGGCCTCTACCCTCTGTCGATCAGGTCACATTACAGTCCACTATGGCCAATGGCCACTTACACTTCAACTCAAATTCATCAATGAATTATCTACAACCTGCCAGACTGACACACATGTTTGTGCAGTCATAAAAGTGGGCAAACTCATAGAGAAAGTTTGAATCTGGTGAGGAAAGTCCTTCAAAAGCCTTCGATTATTATATGGACCAACACTGTGGACATTACATTATAGACAGAGAGATGTGTTACTATCCTTCTTCTTCTTGCCTTCTACCTGTCACCTCAGTCTAGACTCTCCCTTTCAATATTACTCATTGTATATGATCTGTCTTAAGAGATTGAGTAAGATGAGATCCTTGTTGATCTCACTAACACCAGTGGTGGAATGAGGCTGAGACCTTGTCTTACAGCTTCAGAAAGGAGCTGGAAAGCTAAATCAAATTTAGTTGTGATCTGATATTTCCCAAAACTTTCATTTTCACTGGATTTTTTTTGTGGTTTCGTGATATCGTGATTTCAGACAGTTGTGCCACGAAACACATAATCGTGAGCAGACTTGGTCTTCAGGCAGCATTCCAGCACGTCTCAATCTCTATTAACAGTTCCAGAAGGGACTCTTTCTTGTCTTTTTTCCTACGCTTACTACCCTCTCCCTCCTCCCGCCACATGTAGTATGCAGAGGAAGAGGTGGAGTATTATGAATATCCGTACTATTATGACAATAAGGAGGAAGGCACGTCTGCCCCACCTACTGCAAGTGCCCCTGAAGGGGGTGCCGTTGAGCAGGTAACCTGTGGATGTGTCAGTCTGTACATCCTGGTGTCATGTGTCACATCATCCCATCTGGCATGTATAACTGTAGAACTGGAGGCTGCCCAGCCAGGAACGTGGGTCAGGATTACAGAGATGTTCCATCTTATAGCAAGACAAGGGTGCAATAGGTAAAGATGACCAATAATAGGAGCTAACTAGGGTCAATAGATAAAGATGGGCAATAATACGAGCTAATCAGGGGCAAAGGGGCAATTCCCATCCTATCTCTGTAGTGAGTAGAGGCAGATTTGTCTGTTTCACACTTTTATTCTGTTATTTTTGATAGGCCTAGAGCATTATATGTATGATCTCTGTTGTGTTTTGTGTCTATATTTCCCTGTCACTACCTCAGAGTCCTTGGTCATTATTCAGTCATTACTATCTGCATTGTCTGGTTGAAAGAAAGTCACGGACACTTAAAGCTCCCCGTCGGAATACGTTTTTGTGTAATGTCTGTGGCGGCCATTTTGTACCCTTTCTGCTGCCAGGAACCTTGGGGACAGTGGGGACTAGTAACTCTTTTTTTTTTCTAAAATGATTTTTATTAAGGAGCCTAAAGGACTCACTAAATTATTACGATAGAAAACTCCAGTATTCCCGGGTGTCTTTCATTAAGTGACTCTTACGTTGGAAGGGAACAAGTCATGTTGGACATGGTGTCCGATCTGCAGGCAGCTTAGTATAGAGCAAGAGGAACTTAGCAGATTGATATATACTGTAGTTTTGTGGGAAAAGATTCAGTGTAACTTGTATTTTATTCATTTAACTCTCTACTCATTCTGGTCTTAGGAGTCCAGTAGGCGGTCCTGTGGACACTTACGAACCAGAATGTGCAGAGATTTAAATAGATAAAGTACTAGTTCTACCGGACCTTTTCCCAGAAAGCAATATGTTCATCTTCTCAGCTTCTTCTGCTCTATAATATGATGCCAGTGGAGTAAACATAATTTTCTTGGTGACAAGTTCCCATAAACCCTTTATATTACAATAAAATCTAACTATTTTACAATATAACTATTTTACAATAGTTATTATATAAGTATAATATATATATACTATATATATATATTACTATTATTTTTTTATTACTTTCATCTTGTCCTGATCCTGTATCTGTATGTACCGTTCTCCCTCATGTATTCTCATTGTATGTGCACAGTTCCTCAAGTAATTGCTTGCTTTTACATTCATTATCTGTATTATGTTTAGTTTGTCTCCTCTTTTAGTGTATTTTATGTCATTTTGGTTATATTCTATGGCATGCATCCTATTTTTCTTAATTGTTGCTCCTCGTGAAATGATTTGGGGTTCAATTTACTTATATCAGGGCCACATGAGTTTTCTTTCTTTTTATTTTTTATAAATTACTTCTTTTCACATGCTGTGGTTATTAGGATTCTGAAACCTGAAATTCCTATACTGTCCAAAGTTCACAAATTTTGAAACTGGACCAGTTGTTTTGTAAGTAAATTGAGCCCGGATTTTCTCTCCTGTATTAGTCTGTGTTTTTTTCTCATGTTAGCTCTAGTTTTCTTTCTGTAGAGATTATTTCCTCCTTGAGGATGCAGAATCCATGATTGTGTATTTAGAAGCCAGGACATTGTCTCCTCCACTGATTTGATGTTAGGACAGTTCTTTGTAGAAAAAGTCTGGATGGAACAGAGTACTCCCCTTACTTTTCCTTGCTGGGCGACACCTACAGTAGTTCCTGCATCCATTGACCATCGTCTGTTCATCACATGTTTTATTCATGTTTCTTTCTCTCTCTTTTTCTCCAATCCATTTTTTGTCTGTGTCCCACGTGTTCTTCATTGTCACTACCTGCCCTGAAAACCCCATGTCCTCCTCCCTATTTACCTGTCATGGCCACTGGCAGAAAAACAAAGCCAAAGCCAAAAATCACAAGCCACCAGCCAAGTCGAAGTCAAAGGTGCCTCCTCCTCCTCCTGCAAAGAGTACTGGCAAAGCGAAAAATGGTGTTGTAGGCAAGGCCCCCACCAAGCGAAACACCCCCACCAAGCAAAACACCCCCACCAAGCGAAACACCCCCAACAAGAAAAACACCCCCAACAAGAAAAACACCCCCAACAAGAAAAACACCCCCGCCAAGCGAAACACCCCAGTGAAAAATTCTGTGAGCAAAGCTCAGCCCAAGAAAAAATTCGCCGCCGCCAAGAGGAGGAACGTGGGGAATAGTTACCAGCAGGTAGAGCAAAAACAAAGTATGCAGATCCCAGGGGCGTGATCTGACATACATGACACCCGCCTCCCCCCACAGTTACCCCATGATCCTTTCTTTCCGAGGATATGGGCATTCTACATGGAGATGTTGATGATGTTTGTTTGTCCTCGTTTTGCATCGTGTTACTTGTGTTACATCGTGTTACTTCATTCTCTGCCTATTGCTCCAAGCTTGGGGTTCATTCATTGTTGTCTATGCAAAACAAGAGACCTCTGATACTTAACAGAACAACGGCACAAACCCCCTCTAATTTACAGATTGGCACAAACATAGCAAAGAAGAAATTCATACAATTGATATTGGTTATTGACCTCTGTAAATCTGCATTTCATCATCGAGGTTGGATTGTTCTGTTCCTTCAGGGCTCTCATTTTTTGCAATTTGTGTAACTGTTCTGTTACAATAAATAAATGAATGAAATTAATCCCACTCCCCCATTCATGGATGGGAGGACATCATCTGAATAGATTTACGATGGGATTTATTATCAACTGCTCAGCTCACCTCTCACAGCGGGATGATAATGCCTCATCTGTGTAAATCTACAGTATGATGGGGAAGAGACTTTGTTCTCCTCAAGTTTGAGGAGTAAATTGATAACAAACTAATGCTTGCAATTTTTATTTTCTTCCCTTCTATCCCTTGA
Source organism: Bufo bufo (assembly GCF_905171765.1). Classification (NCBI taxonomy): domain Eukaryota; kingdom Metazoa; phylum Chordata; class Amphibia; order Anura; family Bufonidae; genus Bufo; species Bufo bufo. The sequence continues at coordinate 209,064,744 of NC_053396.1, read as the reverse complement.
TCTTTTCCCCCTATTTTGACTTGTTTCTTCCATATTCCACTTCCTCTATTTCTTTTCTTGCTATTTCTCCATGCTTTGCTATTTTTTCATCTTTCAATTCCTTACTTGCTATGGTTATAAAGGACCCTGCCCAGATCACTGAACCTGTCTTGACCCCTGAGCCCGTCGTGCTAGAACAGAGCCCAGATTATACTGTATCACCAAATGAGGAAGATGTTTATGAGGTTTGGGAGGAAGAACCAACTCAAGAAGTTCCACCCAATCCACAGGTAACCTCTGGTTCCTCTATCGGGCACTGATGGATTAAAAAAAAAAGAATCAAATGGTCTAGGACCCCTTCTTATACAGAGTTCTGAACCATAATCATAAAATTAAATCTGTGACCACCCATACCCATCCAATGGGATTCTCCATTTTCCCTCCATACATTTGATACATATACCTAATTGCACTCTCATGCAATGCTCTGGTTCTTTTCATTTCACTTTTACCTATAGTTCCTTTCCTTATCTGTATTCTCACCTTATTTGCCCCTCCAAAAGGAAAAGGAAAATGCTCCTTCTACAGATGACAAGGGTAGTGATTCCTTCATAGAGGAATATGTGACCGGTGAGGAGGAAAATCCAACTGTCGGGCTGGACTATGAGTATGTGTACAAGGATTATCATGAGGGTTCGGAGAGTACACACCTGGGTCCAGTCCTCTCTGCAGAGACTCCTGAGAGTGGAGGTGTAAGTCTCACGTAACCAAGTCAATTTCGCATGAGGACATTCCGTCCTTCAATGTCTTCTATTCGACTCTGAGTGCAAATCAAAATTCTTCCCTCCATCTCTGGTCCTTTTGATGTTCGTTCGTCATGTCTTGATTCCTTTGTCTTGTTCGTCTCTATTACCCAATTGTTCGGTCACTGATGCTCATTCTTCTTGTCAATCCTTCGTGTGATTTTTTTCTTCTTGTGGAAACGTTCTACGACGTTGACCACTTCTACCATGTCGTATGTGTTTTCTTCACCTTCTCGATGTATGTCAGGGTCTTCTCCGGACTTCACCCCTCTCCTTGTGTCATCTATCTGTTGTCATTTGCTTTATCTCTACTTATCCTTATTGCTCACATAGATTATGATGTCGCAGTGACATCATGTTCTATTATGTGAAGTCAGAATGGGCGTAATCCAAGACGTCTACGGGATTCTTTCTGACTCTCGCTTATGGCATCATAGAATTCCCAACATGCCCTGGAATTTTATGATATGACAGTAGTGTATACCGTGTCTTGAACATTGCAGCTTGCATTATGTAGTCAGCTTTCACTACTGCAGCCCTATATTACTAGGGTCACTGTGTGTGGTGATATCATATGTCAAACCTTCACATATGAGCTTCGTTATCTGCATACCTTTATGCTTTAAAATAATATGACAAGGAAGTTGAATTTTAATGAGTACTTAAATCTTAAAATTATATTCTTCTATATATTTAGATACTATGCATGAAATATTCATTGTTCATAAAAGATGTTCCTCTATTAGATGTATTTGCATTAGTATACAACCTAAGAGAGGTCTTCGAAGTCTGACTGATACTAAATAACTGTGTCTTTGTGGTTATATATCTGCCACCCACAGGCTATCAGTGGTCCCCGTGGGCTGAAAGGAGAAAAAGGTGATCCAGCTCACTTGGAATCGGTAAGTAGATTCAGGGAGCACATTATACAAATGTTTTTGATTTTGTATCCGAGCCCCTGAGCTTCTAATGGCAACTACCTAATACTTTAATACTCCATTGTAAAGTTAATGCTTGCCTATTCAATTAGTTCTCTGTGTGTCAACTGATCCTGTCCTCCACACAGTGCAAAATTAGATCAAACATTTATTGGTATATACCAGAAATCATAAGCTGGAACATTCGCATTAGTCACTAACATATATCCATTTTTTCCTTCATTGTAGCAGACATACAGTACAGTATTTGTAAAGGCAGTCACAGGAAGTTCAGCCACATTGGTTCTCATTTTTGAATTCATCTCAAGTGTTCAATCTTCCTGCAGCGCCTCTACAGGCAAAACTAAACATTACACAGTGCACTTGTGAATTTATAAGTTGTCTGTCTAGTGCAGGGCCAGTCAGGGCCTCCAGAGCGAGAGACACTTTTTGTAAGCAATCTCCTCTCTGGCTAAAACTAGAGGATCCTTAACAGATAGGCCCTCTCTATTAAACACAAATTCCCTTCCCTTGCCAAATCCCAAGGCTTGTTGAAAAGTCAAATCTTGATTCATAGCGGGCCACTTCCAATAGGTAGCACTGGTGAGATGGTTCGCTTTCTTTTGAGATACCTCTTTGCATATTTGTTTTCTATAGGGCATTGCCAATAAGACTCACCATACCATGGAGTACTTCCAGTAAGTCTCCATAAAGGACTGGTCTCTTTTAAGAGATTTGGCACCCTGCCTCAGTAACCTCAAATTCCCTAATACCGCTAGATTACATGAACATGGGTTTTCTAAATTGGGAAACCCCTTTAATAATACAGAGAAGCGCAGTTGGCTTTCTTTCACCCAGGCCAAAGATTCAGTTTGTTGCCTTTGCCAAGGCTTGTTTCCTGGAGATCCGATACCTGGGACACATGTCCTGCCCGCCCCCTGCTTATACTCCTGATAGTACAGGCTGAAAAAATGACAATTTGTCCCCCAGCAAATAATATGGTTACACCTATGTGTGCAAGTAAATAAATCATTACCAATCCTTGGTGCTCCTCTGATGTCAACTTTACTAATATATGGCCAATTTTCATTGTGGTAATTTTGGTAAATTGCTGATAATGATATGATCATGACATGCTTTTTTTCTTTTCCAGGGTATGGTAGTCGAAGGTCCACCAGGGCCTGAAGGACCCGCAGTATGTATAATATTCTTATTTTCAAAGCTGTCTACACACCTGCTAAATAGCATATGTGTTCAATGATGTTATTGTGTTCATCATTTTCACACCCAAGAGTCCTTACAGAAAAGGGAAAGGTCAGGCCATCAAAGAAGACTACACAGAAAAAACAAACATCAGTTTTGTTCATCTTTTTATTGCTATGAGTGAAAAAAAAAAACAACAATATAAAAAGGCATACAGGAAAAAAGCTAAAGAAGAAAAAAATAATGATAAATAATAATAAAACTAATCTAATAAAGTTTACTGATGTATTTTGTGTTGTAATCTGCACATTTATTGACTTTTTCATTTATTAAAAAAAAAGGGTCAGACTGGTCCCCCTGGAATACATGGCCACCCTGGACCTGTTGGTGACCCCGGAGAAAGGGTATGAAGATCCAAAAGAGGTTCCCAATAAATGTGATGCATTTATTACACCTAACAGTATATAAACTATTTTATTTTAAAATTTTAGGGTCCCCCAGGCAGAGCTGGTCTATCAGGAGCCAATGGATTGCCAGGACAGCCCGGTAGCTCTGTTATGCTTCCTGTAAGTTTTCATTACTTTTGTGTAGAGTAGAAAATTTGCAATTTTGAAGTTAAGAATATGATGCCAGCCAAAGTGGAAAGTACAAAATGGCTTACTATTTCTGTCTTATTTTAAATATATTTGTAAAACGGTTTTTCTCAGCAGCTTAAAATGTGATCAATTACCCAAGCACATTTTGTGAAGAATATGAACATTTTGCTTGAGCATGAAAAATTCTGTTATTGATAAAAAAATATTCTGTTACCACAATATGTCATAAGTTCTAAATTTTCTGTCATAGTTCCGTTTTGGGGCTGGTGGTGGTGACAAGGGGCCGGTAGTTGCTGCACAGGAAGCTCAAGCAGCAGCCATTTTGCAGCAGGCCAGGGTAAGACTTATCCAATTCAAGATCAAATTTGTGAATTTTCTGAAAGTTGCCGTATGGAATGAACTAATTACATGTTGTTTTTGCAGTTGGCTTTGCGTGGGCCTCCTGGACCAATGGGTTACACTGGACGATCTGGACCCTTGGTAAGTTATGACATGGAATTTATATATGGTTGTGGCGGAAATAACCTCGCCACTGGGTTTTGGAGGGGCCTGTTTTTCCTCAAGATTATGGCCCATATACTAAAACTTTGAAGGAGAAGGTAGACCGGCCGCACAGCCTAAATCTGTAGAACTGTTTTGGGTAGGAAAGCCATGCTTGCGGTCGGTCAAATGTGACTTCCATGGAATTCTGGAACCCCTGCTCGGATCTGGGTGATTTCTAGATATGTTGTTCACCCAGATCAGAGCTATCCAGGGATATATAATTTATGGGGATATGTGGGGCTTTGGGGTGTTTTCTGTGTTTTGGGGAAAAATTTGTGTTTTCTGCCTGTGAGTGATTTAGTTAGCTCATTGTGTTTGGTAATTGTATCACAGGCAGAGCCCATTGTGTTTGGTAATTGTATCACAGACAGAGCCCATTGTGTTTGTTAATTGTATCACAGGCAGAGCCCATTGTGTTTGTTAATTGTATCACAGACAGGGGGGGGGGGTGTACAATTGCTGGGAGTGTTTCCATACTGTAGTGTAAATGCATGTGATTGGCTAATGTAAAAACTGTCTCAGTCTTCCACAAGGTCCCCAGGGGAGTGTCCCTTGCTGGAAGACCTGCATAAAAGGCTGACATGTAGAGTTAAAGAGTTCCTGTTTTACCCTCAACATAGAGCCTCGTCTCATGTGTGTGGGGAAAAGGCTGCATCTACACTCGGGAATCTATACGCTGTATACTCCCCTGGCTATAATCCCTGAGCTCTTTTGAGAGCTTGTTCCTGCCTCGCTCTCTGAAGGAAGAGCTGTTCACCCACTGGAACCTGGAAGCCATGTCGTAGGTCCAGGGTGGGTAGAAGACGTCGAGATCCCAACCAAGCTGCGGCAGTTTGTGGAGTCGGCAGTGCTTACGGTGTCAAGTGGAGTGCTTGGAGCCCTCGGGAAGCACTAGGAGCATCCATCAATGGAGGTACCCAGTTGGGGTGCCAGGAGATCCGTTACAGTGGTGGCAGCAGTGGGATAGCATCCTAGTGCAAGGAGAAGCAGCTCGGAGACACCGTTCGTGAATTTACAAAATTTAAGACAACTCTTGTCCCCGTACAGTGCCCCTGGCTACAGCAGTATGGAACCAGTTTGTAACCAAACAGCGTCACTATACGAGGAGGAGGACCTGATCGATCGGGATACAGTCCAGAAAGGCATCTGGTATGAGGCCTTGGAGGGCGTACACTGTCGGCGGGGCGAGAGACTCCCCAGCGAGGACCAGCGTTGGCAGACATTACTGGCCCCACGGATGCCCCTCCTGGGTGAAGGAGCTCGAGCTCCGGGTGCGACAGGAGCTGTGGCTAGAGAATGCCCACCAGGCGCTCTGGTGGTATACCGCTCCGCATACACCCTGGAAGGCGGAGCACGACAACCCGGATTGGATTGGCCTTCAACATAAAATGAGTGCACAATCCCTTTAAAAATTTATAATAATTTGCCAGTAATTCAGTATGACCATAGAAGACTGGACTTTCACTAGGTAGAACTTCTTGACTTGGACAAATATCATTAAAAAACCCAAACTGGCCATACACATAAGATTAGTATCAGCCAGAACTCAGGTGATCAGTTGTTCGTCGGATTGTTAGTATGAATGATGAAACCAGTGGCGTAGCTAGAAATGACTGCGCCCCACTGCAAATTTTTGAATGCTCTCTCAGACCAGGCATGGCAGCTGTTCCATCCGTTTTCTACACTGTCTATACCAGTGATGGGCAAACTATTGCCCGGCGGACCTTTTTATCTGGCCCGCAGAGCTGTCCAGAGGCAGCAGGAGTGGAGATGAGCGCTTCCATTGCAGAAGCGCTCATCTCCATATTCATCTGTATCGCCGTCCTCAGGATGCGTCTCCCTTGCCTGTTCCTCTAATAGACTACAGGCCTAGTGCCTGTAGCCTATCAGAGGCCAGTGCAGGTGGCGCGATGGCGTCATCACGCCGCCTGAGCCGTTCAGAGCGGGACACATGCCAGAAGAGGTCTGCATCGCATCACTGACAGCGGAATAAGGTAAGTATATGTGTTTATTGTTTTTATTATTTATAGTATACTGTGGCAAGAAAGGGGGTTGGTGCCCTATATACTGGCACAATATGGATTGGTACTATGGAGAAGAGGGGAAGCACTATGGGGTCACTATGGAGAAGAGGGTAAGCACTATGGAGGCCTTATATACTGCCAAAATATGAGGGGGCACTATGGAGAAGAGGGGGAAGCACTATGGGAGCCACTATAGAGAAGAGCGGAAGCACTATGAGGGCCCTATATACTGCCAAAATATGGGGGGGGGCACTATGGAGAAGAGGGAGAAGCACTATTGGAGCCACTATGGAAAAGAGGGGAAGCACTATGGGTGCCCTATATACTGGCACATTATGGAGGGCACTATGGGGGCTGGCACAGTATCTATTCTGCGATTTGCAACAACAAAGCTAACTCCAGACTTTGATGCCTTAGCAAAATAGGGAGACCAACAACACTGTTCCCACTAAAATTGAAGGTAAGTTATACAGTATATACTATGTTATGAAATAAATATATTGCATAAAAGTTTCGTACAATAACTTTTTATGCTTTTCTACCTTGAATTAAACTAAACCTTTAATGTTACGAAATTTAAATTTAATTTATATTAATTCACACAAACACCCAATCCATCTACTCTTGGTCAGGCCCCTGGGTCCAATATATGAACCCATTGTGGCCCACGAGTCAAAAAGTTTGCCCACCTCTGGTCTATACTGTCACTGTATATATTTTCATTGTGTAATACTGTTGAGGAGGCTCTGACAAAATCTTTTAGTCCTCCTCCTCCTGGATGGGCCCCTTCTGGGTCAGGGCCCCAAAGCAGCTGCTTCCCCTGCTTCCCCTATAGCTACGCCCCTGGATCCAACTATCACCATTCCAACCTGGCAAAACAGGGATATACCGGTAGTTACATTTCTGTCAAGTGGCCAATGATCAGGCATGATCGGTTCCTCATCATGACCTGGAAGTATTCATGCTGTAGTAGATTTTATTCATATGGAAACATAGCTTACAGTTTTTTGTGTTGTACTTTTTATGTGTTATATTTTTCTTTTCTTTTTTTTCAGGGAGCACCAGGAAGTCCTGGATTAAAGGGTGATCAAGGAGATATAGGTCCTCAGGTAATTAAGTAAGCACAAAGACATTGCGTTGTAATATTCTTACATCGGACGAACAAGATCAGTTTATCTATTTGCCACAAGTGAGATAGGCATCAGTGTCCTAAATTGTAATGTAGGGCGGTCATATACATGAAATAACTGTCGATGGAATGCTCACTTGGCTCCCGATTCTCTCATACATGCTCGCTCGGCCAAACGTAGAAAGCCACTGTCAGACACCTCAAGCAGCAGCTTGTCTTTCAGAGACTATAAGGATTGGACAGTAGAAATCCAACTGCCTAATTTTACCATCTGGGAGAGTCAGGAGGCCACTATACACATATCTAATGTGAATGGCCAGCTTTATGAAAATAAATGAATCATGGTGTTCTCTGGTTTAGGAAAACTATTAGGCATTCTTAGTAGATAGAGGAGGACCCAACATGTCTGTTCATTATATGGAAAGCCTGGGTATTATATAATGCTTCATTCCCCCTGTGGTGGTGCTGCAAGGGAATTGATCACTTGCTGCTTGGTTCCCTTGCAGATTACTACTGAGGGTCCTAGCAGGTGGCCATCCTATGATCAACTTATTTTTGGGAGACCCTTCCATAAAAAAAAAAAATTCAAAAAGAGAAAGCTTGCTCATTTGGCCTATAGCTATTCTTCCCAACATATGCACATTCATAACTGCCAATCACATGTGTTCCCAATGGGGATACGGGAGTAAGCCACTGCCAGACTCCTCCATTAAGAACAAAAGGATCAGGTGTTGAAATTCATCATGCCCATTTATTCTCTCCCATGACTCAGGGGACTATCTGCACAACCCCATACAGATAGTTGGCCAGTTACGAAAACCAGAGAGTTTGGTCGACTTCATTGTTATTGGCCATACTTAGATTAGCTGCAGTTTGGTCCAATCCTTTCATTATTGTTCTTGCGATTTGATTGGTTGATGGTGGTCAAAATTGCTATACTTTCCAAAGTTTATGTTCTCTTACATCTTCAAACGCAACTCCTATCCATATGTCTTATTAGGAAAACTGGGCACCATAATGGGGGATCCCACTCTCCCTACCTAAGAGTTTTCTCAACTTTTCTAGGGCCTAAGAGGACCACAAGGACTGTCTGGACCTCCAGGAAAACCAGGAAGAAGGGTAAGGAGTCTGACAAATCTCTTCGATTTCAATAAACAGAAGTGTACAGTCTTCGAAGTCTTGTACGTGTTCTCTAACACATTATCTTGTCTTAGGGTCGTTCTGGTGCTGACGGAGCTCGTGGTCTGCCTGGTGAATTTGGTAGTAAGGTAAATATTTTATATTTGACCCGGATGATGCCATCTCTGTTCTGCCGTGCCACCGAATATTGTAATAATCTTTGCTTCTGTTTTAGGGTGAGCGTGGCTTTGATGGACTGCCTGGACTGCCAGGAGAAAAAGGTCATCGGGTAAGTTAATCCATTAGTTTTCATGTAACAATTTTGTAATTTACAGGTATGACACGCTTTAGTTTCTAAAGTACGGTTTCTTTTACCTAACATCTCATGAGGATTAACATATGCATTGCTCTCGCAAAAGTTATTTTAATGATGTGGCCTCCTATAGTTAAATTAGTCCATTATCAATGGTTCACATTTGGAGATTTTTTTTTAAACAATCTCTTTACATCTTAGGTTTGACTGACGCCATACTTGTGGTGAACTTTTTGGGTATTGGCTGGAAAAATCCAGTGTATAAGCCAATGTGCCTATACCTTTTAATAGTCAAAGTATGCCACAATGGTGGCAAAATATTGGCAAATATTTGACTGGAATACAGCATAAGCAGTGTAGAACAGCATAAGTAACTGCATTTTTAATACAGTTGTGTACAAAAATGTCAATGGCAGACAATATACAATTGTTTCTATAAGAGGACATAGTTTTAAATTAGAGGGGCAAAGGTTTAAAAGTAATATCAGGAAGTATTACTTTACTGAGAGAGTAGTGGATGCATGGAATAGCCTTCCTGCAGAAGTGGTAGCTGCAAATACAGTGAAGGAGTTTAAGCATGCATGGGATAGGCATAAGCCCATCCTTCATATAAGATAGGGCCAGGGGCTATCCATAGTATTCAGTATATTGGGCAGACTAGATGGGCCAAATGGTTCTTATCTGCCGACACATTCTATGTTTCTATGTTTTTTAATGTACTGCGCACAGATTACAGTAAAGGGAGAGAAAAAATTTGAGAAAACTGGCACGTGTAAATTCAATTGGCAAAAAAGTGACATGTGCAAATTCATAAAAGCAAACAAGGTGACTAAAATATTTTAAACAAAAATTCATCTTGTGAGTGGACATACAGTATGTGATAGCAGAAACACACATAATAAATGCAACAAAAGTGCCCTGGGTAAAGGCGGGATAAGGTATGTCCATGTACAACTGATGAGGGTGATCACTCCACAATTTTTTTCATCTCTGTGGAAAAAATCTCACTTGTATAAAAGTACTTTGTATAGATAGATAATCCAGATCAACAAAATCCTAACACCAAAGTGATCTGATTTAACATAGCCTTAAATAGTTCCCTAGTTATTTTCCTAAAAAATCCTCCTTTTCTTCAAAAATATCTTGAATAAAAGAAGAAGCCTTCTTCATGACACTCTCGGCAATTGTGCCTGAAAAGGGAAAAATGAAGAGTTTTGCTAGAAATAGTCTTATAGCGAAATGATTTCATGGTGTAAATTTTGGATTTTCTATGAAAATATTCCTAAAATATTGCTCTTGGATAATGTAACCTTTGTGGCCACTTACATCTTATTTTTTTCCATCTATGTAACATTTTACTGTTTATTTTTTAGTTTTAAAACTTGTCAGAACCTTTCCTATCAAAACTGGAAATTTTATGAACCACTAGAAGCACACAATACAAAAAGCAGTATCTAATTTTCTTCAATTAGTGTGTCGTTTGAGTAAACAAAAAATAATAATAATACTGCCAAGGACTGTCACTCAATAAGTACTACTATAAAAAATACTATTTGATCAAAAAGTTTACAGGCCAACTGATAAGAAATATCTTGTTTTTGTAGGGAGATTCTGGAGCTCAGGGTCCTTTGGGGCCAATAGGAGAAGACGGAGAGAGGGTGAGTACATACTTTGGTACTCTTAGGGTACCATGTCACTTTATACTTTGATCAGAATCTGATGTTTTCATTTTTATATCTCTCAGGGAAGTGATGGAGATGTTGGACAACGTGGACTTCCCGGTGAACCAGTAAGAAAATTTATTATACCTTTTTTCGTAATCAATTATGCACAGTTTCTGGAAGCAGATATTTAGTCTACAAGGGCAATTATCTTCTATAATTTTTTTGAGATGTCAAGATTAGAAAGTCTTTTTGCAATGTCAACTAGCCTGTTATGATATGTTTGTGCTTAATAAGTAATATCTACATTTCTGACATATTCCTGTATCTTATGCGTATGAACTATGATCCTCATTTCTTGGTAAGATAGTCGTGAACGCTCACCATCGTAGCTGATATAGCTCATCCAGACCATGTAGTGAATTCTACATGATATCACCTCAATTCTACATGATATCACAATACAGGAAATAAACTGTGTGTTTATGCTGTAATAAGTTGTCATCTTTTTGTTTCTTTAGGGTGTCAGAGGTTTACTAGGACCCAAAGGCCCACCTGGTATTCCTGGCCCACATGTGAGTAGCTCCTAAATTTTTCATCCTCTGTATATTATGATGAGTGCTTGCCATAGTAACACCTTTCTTGTCTCTGCAGGGTGTAAGAGGTATGGATGGATCTGGGGGACCAAAAGGAAACCTGGTAAGTTAAATTATCCTCTTTACACTCATTATGAAGGATGACGAGGGTGACAAGACTGGCATAGGTAAAAGTGCAATTCCTTTCTTTTTTTAGGGCCCACAAGGTGAACCTGGCCCTCCAGGACAACAGGGAACTCCAGGGACACAGGGACTTTCAGGGCCACAAGGTGCTCAAGGACCTCCAGGAGAGAGTGTAAGCATGGTTTGTTTGGAGTCTTTCAGAAAAAGTGTATGGTTGGTTCTAAAATGGCATCTAATTATTAAATACTTACTTGCAGGGACCACACGGAAAACCTGGACTTCCTGGCATCCCTGGCTCTGATGGACCTCCTGTAAGCACATATTAGCCATGTAACTTATTATACTGTCTACTTTTCTCTTTGTGCATTTCTGTTTGTTTGAATTTGCTTTTTTTTGTACTTATGTTGCCCAGATACATAATATAAATGTTGGTCGAAATGGCCAATTTAGTCAAAATGGCCAATTTTGGCTTACCATCATCAGAAGATTATAAACTAATGATCACTGCAGATGAGGCTTGTACCAAAATTTGCACCAATTGTACAGCAATTTTCTTTCGTAAAGTCATTAATAACCTCTCTCCAATGTTTTTGGCCTCATGTTTTTTGAGAAGCCATTTTGTATTTTGAACCAAAAATCATCCCAAAGAATCTTGTCCATTTAGTGGAACATACAGTGTCACAGAGGCTTTTATCTCAGTCTCTTTAGTAGATCTTAGGGAAATCCCTGGCTAGATACTAGCAGACTCTATAGAATCAGTGTACAGACCATTTGTAATGACAGATGTAAGACTGAACAGGTTATGATGACCATAAATAGTGTATATTCTTCAGCCCTTCTTGCTGATTGTTCAGGGATTCATAGTTATTTTAATGTCTATAGAGATAACCATATCTTCTGCATTATTCCTTGTAGGGCCCAATCATTTTTAAGGTACAAATTGGTTGCCTGATAGGGTCCTGTTTGGCGGCATGCAGTGAAAGGTTGCATTCTATGTTCTCTCTGAGGAAAACATTTACATTCTTTGACCACTATAGGCTGTTGTATTCTATAGAATACATTTCAGATAAAATGGGATTTCCTGTTTTTCCATGAGCCTTTTAATTTCATTGTTGAACAGGAAATATGTGATCAATATGTGACAAAGCTCCAACTCCTAATTCATTTCTAGTGTATTTCCTAATTTAAAAATAGAGATGTCCACCACAGAGCGATTTCATATGTGTGACTGCTGTATTATTTCTATTAAGTCTGAAGGAACATAGAAATTTAGCACAAAGGTTTTGGTTGCAAAAGGAAATATAATACTTTACATTTATCCTAAAATCTTTTTTTTAATTCTAGGGTCATCCTGGTAAAGAAGGTCCTGGAGGCTTCAAAGGCAACCAGGTAGGTTTGATTTCTGTAACCTCGTCTAAAGATGGCCATATACCTCTGTCAGCCGACAGCTCTTCATCCCAACCGCCCTATATACATAGATACTCAGTTCAGCTGAATGTGCATGTGTGTCGGGACAGTGGAATAAGCCTTTGCCAGACAACTTTAGCGGCAGCTTATCTCCCTTGAGAACAAAGAATCGGGCACAGTGTCAGACTGGGGTTCCTTAGACATATTATTAGTAAAGTCTAATAGGATTGATTCAAAGAATTAGACCTTAAGGCCTATTGCACACGACCGTATGGCTTTTTCAGTGTTTTGCGATCCGTTTTTCACGGATCCGTTGTTCCGTTTTTTGTTTCCGTTGTGTTTCCGTTTCTGTTCCGTTTTTCCGTTCCGTTTTTCCGTATGGCATATACAGTATACAGTAATTACATAGATAAAATTGGGCTGGGCAATTGATGGTTCAGCAAAAAACGGAACGGAAACGGAAGACATACGGATGCATTTCCGTATGTGTTCCGTTTTTTTGCGGACCCATTGACTTGAATGGAGCCACGGACTGTGATTTGCGGGCAATAATAGGACATGTTCTATGTTAAAACGGAACGGAAAAACGGAAATACGGAAACGGAATGCATACGGAGTACATTCCGTTTTTTTTGCGGACCCATTGAAATGAATGGTTCCGTATACGGACCGTATACGGAACGCAAAAAACGTCCAGTAAACGGGAAAAAAAAACGTCCGTGTGCAATAGGCCTAACAGTATGAGATTGGCTCCAAAGGCAGCTCTGAATGTTTTTTTTTTTCTGGACCTTTTGTGCCCACTATCATATCAGAGCCTATGCCTACCAGAGAATCTTCTGGCACTCTAGTAGGCCCGTTGGATGTTGATCGGGAAACTGGAAGTTCTCTGATCTTCTTATTCCATGACATCTGTCAAACAGATGTAGGCCGAACATCTAAAAATTTGCTGGTTGACCACTTCTGCGGGTTTGGTTGACATTAGTCTCATAAGTAGGGCCACCTTTACTGTTTGTACTTAGTAGTAGGACCACCTTTACTGATCTCTTCATAAATTTTGGAATGTGCTCCAAAATGTATCCATATTGTCAGAATTTTTTTTTCACTTGCAAATTAAATTGCAATTGTGTAAATGGTGATTACATGGTTAGCCGTCCATTTCAGGTATTGTAGAGTTTAATCAGTAATCTCTGCAAGTAGTTTAAAGTAAATTTTACATCCTACTCATAAACCAGGCAACTGAGAGTTTTGTTTTGGCCAAATTTGGCCAACGGTTAATGTTCTGCCGATGCCATTAACATAATGGGATTGCTTTTTGTTCACTGAGCCATTGAAGAGCCCCCAAAACCTCACACCTTTATAACAGATACTCTTTCACCCAGTAATACCTTCTTCCTTCTTATCTCTTCAGGGTCCATCTGGTCCACAAGGTTCAATTGGTTATCCTGGGCCCCGAGGTGTAAAGGTACTAGAAATTAAATTGATGAATTCATGATGTTTGTAATTGTAATAAATATGACTAATTTACAAATAGTGATTAAATACTTTGTTTGTAGGTAACTATATGTTGCTGCAGGATCAACTTGTGTGGTTAAAATCACTTGTAAACTATGTTATTTCTATATATTTCATATTGTACAGGTCTGGTAGAATGAAAAAAACTAAACCCCATTGAGGTAGTTGTTAATTTGGTGTCATGTAAAGGGGAGAAAAATTAACCCTAACTCTAAATGTTGAAAACAAATTGGAGCCATAGATCAATTACTTGAAAATGTTGTGGCTTTGAGACTATAACTCGGATAAGACCAATAATGGAAACCAGATTCCGAAGTCTCAAATATCCTGACCGAAAATAAAACAAACAAGCTGATAACTAAGGCTACTTTCACACTAGCGTTTTTGCTGGATCCGGCAGGGTCCAGCAAAAACACTAATAATACAACCATCTGCATCCGTTATGAATGGATCCAGTTGTATTATCTTTAACATTGCCAAGACGGATCCATCATTAACTCCACTGAAAGTCAATGGGGGACGGATCAGTTTTCTATTGTGGCAGACTGTGGCAGAGAAAACGAATCCGTCCCCATTGACTTGCATTGGGGGTCATGCCGGATCCGTCTTGCTCCGCATCCCAGGACGGAAAGCAAAATACAACATGTTGCAGTTTGCTCTCCGGTCTGGGAATGCAACTAAATGGAACGGGATGCATTTTAAAGCATTCTGTTCTGTTCAGTTCAGTTTTGTCCCCATTGACAATGAATGGGGACAAAACGGAAGCATTTTTTTCCCGGTATTGAGCCCCTATGACAGATCTCAATACCAAAAAACTTAAACGCTAGTGTGAAAGTACCCTAATGCAGATAAAGCAAGACCTGTATATGGCCATTGGAAACAGCTTTTGGGAGCTGGTTAATCATATCACACATGTTCAGGACAGGAGCTTCTTCAGGATCTTGCACAGTAAAAATAAATTCATGTAGTACAGGTAGAAGGCAGCACAGTACATGTAGTACAGGTATAGAGCAGTACAGTACATGGAGTACAGATAGAGAGCAGAACAGTACATGTACTACAGGTAGAGAGCAGTACAGTACATGTAGTACAGGTACAGAGCAGTACAGTACATGTAAAACAGATAGACGGCAGTACAGTACATGTAGAACAGATAGACGGCAGTACAGTACATGTAGAACAGATAGACGGCAGTACAGTACATGTAGTACAGGAAGAGAGCAGTACAGAAAATGTAGTACAGGTAGAGAGCAGTACAGTACATGTAGTACAGGTAGAGAGCAGTACAGTACATGGAGTACAGATAGAGAGCAGTACAGTACATGTAAAACAGATTGAAGGCAGTACAGTACATGTAGTACAGGTAGAGAGCAGTACAGAACATGTAGTACAGGTAGAGAGCAGTACAGTACATGTAGTACAGGTAGAGAGCAATACAGTACATGTAAAACAGATTGAAGGCAGTACAGTACATGTAGTACAGGCAGAGAGAAGTACAGTACAAGTACTACAGGTAGAAGGCAGTACAGTACATGTAGTACAAGTAGAAGGCAGTACAGTACATGTAGAACAGATTGAAGGCAGTACAGTACATGTAGTACAGGCAGAGAGCAGTACAGTACAAGTACTACAGGTAGAAGGCAGTACAGTACATGTACTACAGGTATAGTGCAGTACATTTAGTACAGATAGAGAGCAGTACAGTACATGTAGTACAGGTAGAGAGCAGTACAGCACATGTAGTACAGGTAGAGAGCAGTACAGCACATGTAGTACAGGTAGACAGCAGTACAGCACATGTAGTACAGGTAAAGAGCAGAACTGTATATGTAGTACAGGTAGAGGGCATTACAGTAAATGTAGCACCTGTATGGAGCAGTACAGTACATGTAGTGCAGGTAGACAGCAATACAGTACATGTAGTACAGGTAGAGGGCAGTACAGTACATGTAGTACAGGTAGAGAGCAGTACACCACATGTAGTACAGGTAGACAGCAGTGTAGTACATATAGTACAGGTAGAGAACAGTGCAGTACATGTAGTACAGGTAGAGGGCAGTACAGTACATGTAGAACAGATAGAAGGCAGTACAGTACATGTAGTACAGGTAGAGAGCAGAACTGTATATGTAGTACAGGTAGAGGGCATTACAGTAAATGTAGCACCTGTATGGAGCAGTACAGTACATTTAGTACAGGTAGAGGGCAGTACAGTACATGTAGTACAGGTAGACAGCAATACAGTACATATAGTACAGGTAGAGGGCAGTACAGTACATGTAGTACAGGTAGAGAGCAGTACAGTACATGTAGTACAGGTAGAGGGCAGTACAGTACATGTAGTACAAGTAGAGACCAGTAAAGCATATGTAGTACAGGTACAGAGCAGTACAGTACATGTAGTACAGGTAGACAGCAGTACAGTACATGTAGTACAGGTAGAAAGCAGTACAGTACATGTAGTACAGGTACAGAGCAGTAAAGTACATGTAGTAAAGGTAGAGAGCAGTGCAGTACATGTAGTACAGGTAGAGAGCAGTACAGTACATGTAGTACAGGTAGAGAGTAGTACAGTACATGTAGTACAGGTAGAGAGTAGTACAGCACATGTAGTACAGGTACAGAGCAGTACAGTGCATGTAGTACAGGTACTGAGCAGTACAGTACAAGTAGTACAGGTAGAGAGTAGTACAGCACATGTAGTACAGGTAGAGAGCAGTACAGTACATGTAGTACAGGTGGAGAGCAGTACAGTACATGTAGTACAGGTAGAGAACAGTACATGTAGTACAGGTAGAGAGCAGTGCAGTACATGTAGTACAGGTTGAGAGCAGTACAGTACATGTAGTACAGGTAGAGAGCAGTACAGTACATGTAGTACAGGTAGAGAGCAGTGCAGTAATTGTAGTACAGGTCAGGTATAGAGCAGTACAGTACATGTAGTACAGGTAGAGAGCAGTACAGTACATGTAGTACAGGTAGAGAGCAGTACAGTACATGTAGTACAGGTAGAGAGCAGTGCAGTAAATGTAGTACAGGTCAGGTATAGAGCAGTACAGTACATGTAGTACAGGTAGAGAGCAGTACAGTACATGTAGTACAGGTAGAGAGCAGTACAGTACATGTAGTACAGGTAGAGAGCAGTACAGTACATGTAGTACAGGTAGAGAGCAGTACAGTACATGTAGTACAGGCAGAGAGCAGTACAGTACATGTAGTACAGGTAGAGAGAAGTGCAGTAAATGTAGTACAGGTAGAGAGCAGTACAGTACATGTAGTACAGGTAGAGAGCAGTGCAGTACATGTAGTTGAATATGGTTTCAAGTTTGCTTTTCTTCTGAAGTCCATGTAACTTGATGTACCACAGTGTATATCAGTACCATTTCTGGAAAATTAAACCTTTCTTTGAATACTTTCAAGTATTAAATATAAAAATCACATAAACAGACCAAAATATACTTATATTCTGTAGTGTATTTGGACATTTCTGAATGTTTGCTTACTCTTTTGTCTGTGTCTTTACAGGGAGTTGATGGAATCAGGGGTCTTAAAGGGCACAAGGGAGAAAAGGTAACAAATAGATTAATTTGTAATTATCCATTGTCTGCTCAATAGCTGCAAGCCATTTAGTTCCTCCTTCCTGATCACTTACAATTGTTTTGCATAGGGTGAAGATGGTTTCACTGGATTCAAAGGAGATGTGGGAGTAAAGGGTGACAAGGTACAAGTCAAAATATATTTGCCTAAAATCAATGATTATATTTAAACATCACATCGAGCTTAGGCTACTTTCATACCTGCGTCCGGTGCGGATCCGTCTTGTATCTGCACAGGCGGATCTGCACCGATAATGCAAATGCTTGTGTCCGTTCATAACGGATCCGTTAGCATTATTCATTAAAAAAAAAGTCTAAGTGAAAACAGATCCGTCTTGACTTACATTGAAAGTCAATGGAGGACGGATCCGTTTTCAATTGCACCATATTGTGTCAGTGAAAACGGATCCGTCCCCATTGACTTACATTGTAAGTCAGGACGGATCCGCTTGGCTCCGCATCGTCAGGCGGACACCAAAACGCTGCAAGCTGCGTTTTAGTGTCCGCCTCAAAAGCGGAACGGGGACCAAATGTAGCCAAACTGATGCATTCTGAACGGATCCTTATCCATTCAGAATGCATTGGGGCCGAACTGATCCGTTTTGGGCCTCTTATAAGAGCCCTGAAACGGATCTCACAAGCGGACCCAGAAACGCCAGTGTGAAAGTAGCTTTAGACTGACCATACCCATTAAAAAGCTGTTGGCTTACGAGCATTCTCCCCTCACTCCCTCATACATAAGCATGGTTGACTCTCCCATGTCTGCATGTTCTCCCATTAGAAGGAGTGGAGTTAACCACTGCCAATATTTCTTTTTAGGGTGAAGGTGGAGTCCCAGGGTCTAGAGGAGAGGATGGGTCTGAGGGCCCAAAGGGAAGATCTGGTCCTTCTGGTGATCCAGGACCCCTTGGATTGATTGGTGAGAAGGTGAGATGTGGTTGTGTCTGGTGCGTGTTCACAATCAAATAGTACTACATAAGGCAGCCATTAAACATGTATTTTTTTGTCTTCCAGGGCAAACTAGGTGTTCCCGGCCTGCCAGGATATCCTGGGCGACAGGGGACAAAGGTGAAGGAGAGTTACAGGGGAAAATGACGGGTTTGCAGAGCCCATAACGGCAGTGACTCATGGTCTACTTACCTTCTGTTGTTACAGGGATCTCTCGGCTTCCCAGGATTCCCAGGGGCCAATGGAGAGAAGGGAGCACGGGTATGATAACTATTAATATTTTCAAACCTATGCCAGGGTTTTCTCATGCTCAACATTCATTTTAGACATCTTAGAACTTGCCTCGTTCCTTATCCTGATCAGTCTTTGCTAATATCACTGCCCAGATTAGTTCTGTAAAAACATCATATATATATAAAAAAAAAAAAATTGATTTTTTACTGGTCATGGAGCATCATTATTCCATTGCTATGGCTCAGTGTTAATCATCTTGTAGTTTTTGTGATGCAGAGCTCCAGATCTCCGGTAGAAAGAGATTTCAAACATAACATGCTGGCAACCTGGAGCTGCCACTATGGGGGGAATAAGAGCTTGCAGTGAGCTCTGCAGCTCCCTCTAGTGGTCCTTTCAGGCAGTCAGAAAGTTAAGTTTCTATGTCTATGAACTGGATTTCGGGTTTTGTATTAGGAAAATACAATCATACAATCATTATAGATGAAGAAAACTGATCATAAAAAACTTGTACTCGTCACTTCCCTTCATCTCTTTAGATTAAGAAACGCAAAATTCTGTTAAAAGGGAAAAATTTAACTTTTAACAGTTTATTGTTATTGCTAATGTATAAGGTTTTGCTTTCTGCTTCTTATTTTTAGGGTCTTTCTGGAAAATCAGGCCAGAGGGGAGAAAGAGGACCCTCCGTAAGTAATTTGCTCAATAATCCTTTCCATCTCATCTATATAAAGTTTCTCTTTTGAACCTTTTATATTTATATCGGATAACCTGCTATAATCATCTTGATCTTTCCTTATTTTAGCTTTTTATAATTTATCTTTTTTTATTCCCAGGGTCCAAGAGGTCAAAGAGGACCCCGAGGCGCCACAGGGAAATCAGGACCAAAGGTTGTGGAATGAGATCAACAGTTTTTTGTTTGTATCATTGTGATGATTCAGCCTGTAAAGTATAGCTATAGTATATGTATGTAATGATTTTTATGAGGAGTAGGGCCTACCCTATAGATACTCCCCTGCCCGAGTGCAATTTGTGAAATTGCACAAAATAATCAACTTACTTTACAGTTATATAATAGCAAATAATAAGAAACGAACAAAGGAGCAAAGTCAACTGATAAAATGTCAAATCTAAAGGAGACCCAAGATAGTATTTGCCTATAATCCTGATGCTATAGGTTGGCCTGATAAGTAGGTAAAATCCCTAAAGATCCATACAACACAATGTACATTTTGGGTTGTGTTGTGTTAGAGCTTTTCTGAATTGATTGATGGTTTATGATCCAAGTTGTCCTGAACTTTATTTCTGTAAACTGAAAATGTGGGCAAGAGTCATAGCTGAAGAAGTAGTTTACATCTCAGAAATCTAGAATAATTAACGGCAAAATCGTAGCCCTCCCCAAAGTGTTATCATCCATTAATGAACATTCAGTGATGGTTGTTCTTCAGTATTACTCCAGCGTTCATCTCAGTGACATTATATGTGTAGGTAGTCATGTTGTTGGCCTGTGACCTGTGCAGCCCAAAATTGTATATCCAATACATACTGACTTATTATGTCCCCTACTCTAGGGTACATCTGGAGGAGATGGTCCTTCTGGTCCACTCGGAGAGAGAGTAAGTCCAGATCTAAAGCCAACATATCGTCATAATCCATTTTTAAATACTTTATAACCATCTCATAGTTTTGCACTTGTATATTAATATTTCTGCTTTGCTCCCTTTTCCATCTTGGCTCTATCCTGTTTTTATCATTGATACATGTATTATGTATTATTATTTATTTCCTCCTGAATTTCCTCTAAGTTGCCTTCTTCTTTTTCAGGGTCTTCCTGGACCACAAGGCTCTAATGGGTTCCCTGGGCCTAAAGGACCCCCTGTAAGTACATTTTAAAGAACTTGCCACCAACTTTGCATAATGTCCGATGGACTACCATTAGGCTGTATTGTTAATGTAGTCATGTGTCCATATATTTTGGATAAAAGTTGCCTAAAACAACCAGTTTTGACCTATGCAAGTGATCTGACTCACTTTTACGCACATCACATGTCTAAGCAAAGGACTATGGCATAAGGTCCCCATAGACATTACAGTGTAGTCAGGCAAACCCGCCAAAAATGGCAGGTACAGCCTACAGTCTAATGGAAATGGGAAGCTACCAACTCTCCCCCAAGAGATGATATCCGGGAGAGAAGCATAAGGTGAATGGCATATTTTCACCCAAGCCTTTTGTTCTCCTAGGACATAAGCCACCACCAGAGGTGTCTGGCAGCGGCGTTTTTCTCTATCCCCACTGACGGCACATACACACTTGGCTGAACAGAACGTGTATGTGTATAGGGCAATAGGGAGGGAGTTGGGAGATGTTGCAGTCAGCTTAACGATTGTTCATGAAAGAGCTATTCTGGCCGGAAACATGGACAATATTTTTAAATCGACCACACAGATGGAGTGCCATTTACTAGAATCAGCTAGTTTTGCAGATAAAATATTGGTCTCTGTGGAAAATTGCCCATGTGAATACACCCATTGAATTTAATGAGTTAGTGTTCAGTCTGGGTGCTGTGTGTTCTAAATTCAGACAGCACCCACATGGAAATATGGTTTGTGTGAAAGTTGCCATGAGGTATCTGCAGCGCTCCTTTTTTTTTGTTGCTTAGTAATAGCGCAGCATGCTAGAGGCCTTTTTATGGGTGTATATAGTCTATTAGGATCATCTGTCCATCCAAGTTTTTTCCCAGAGGTCTCTGTTTATGTAAAACTATCCAGACCTAAAGGGTTATTCCCATCTCAGACATTGGCATGCCACCAATGTCAGATAAGTGCAGGTCCCACCTCTAGGACCCATTCCTATATCCAGAACATGACTCCCCCCCAAGTGAAGGAGGACACATTACTCAAGTGTGGCTGCCCTCCTTTCACCACTATGGGAGTTCCGGCAGTCAGGCATGGTGAATGAAAAGGTGGCCCAGTGCGCTCTCCATTCACCTCACCAAAAATAGCTGAGCATGCTTACTTGGCATTTTTCAGAGGTATCATAGAAGTGAATGGGAGCACACGTACATTCATGGTGCCCTCTCCTTCATTTTGGGGGGCCTGTTCTGGATATAGGAGTGGGCCCCAGAGGTGATATGCCATCAATACAAGATAGGCAAAACCCTTTAAATATTATCTCCTTTTTCATCACTTCTAGTCCCAACTAAAAATCTAGTTACTTCTGGTTCTGAGGTGACCAGTGTTCCTACATTGTAGACCGTGTGTACAGGGTAATTGGACAATTGCAGCTATAAGACCAAATCTATTTGATTAATTGTCAGCCAAGTAGGCATGTTTTATCTTGAATATATAGGCTGCTTCAATTCCTGGGATTTCAGAGCAGTCGGAATTGTATCATTACTGGAATAGTTCGTCTTGGAGAAGAGTTGGGGTTAATTTTCTCATAGAATTTGGTTTTGCCCTAACTAGGGCAAGTGTAAACTGAAGTAATCTTTTTTTTTAGAGGAGAACCAAATTATACAGGAAAACTGCCCCCCCCCCCCCCTTTATTATCTTGATATATGATATGGCAGATGGGACAGATTTCAATTTGATAAATAGCCATCTTACAGCCCAGTTTAGATTAGAATTGGTCTGTGGGTAAAGACAGCGGTTGTTGCCATGAAGTAGTCTGCTAGTAATGTCTGGTCCTCCCCCACCTGCCTCCTTTCCACTGTGAGGGGGCGGTCCAGACTACACAGTCAGACTACAGGCAGCTCCAAGCAGGAAGAGATGCTGTAGAAGAAAAAGTACAATCTGTTTATTGGGGTTTAAGATCCCTTTTACAATAAGTGATTTTTAACATTAAAGGGATTGACTGAGAGAAAGGGGTCTACTATTTTCATTCAGGCACAGCTCCTTCGTGGGTTGTATGTTTGGTATTGCAGCTCAGCCTTATTTGACTGGAGGATGTGCGCATAGCAGCCACATATGTTACTATGGCAATTGTTCCAGTTTTAGATTTAGAGAACATTATTATTTCCACACACATATTGGGGGTCATTTATTCTTAGATATACGCCAGTTTCTGGCATACAGTATATCTGTTGCAGATTCAGTCGCAAAGGGGATTTGCGGCTGAATCTGCCACTTTTCCCCACCCATGCCACGATTCCTTTTTAGACATGGCGTGAGGGGGCAGGCCCCATCTCATTTATCATTTTCTATGTCTGTTTTTAGGCATAGAAAATTATCTAAATTAACGCCAGCAAGGGAGCTGGAATAGATTTAGGCCGGCATCATGTGCCAGTGCAAGGGGTATTAAGACTGGCGTCTAAAATGCCGGTCTCAAAAAATGACCACCATTATTTCTTGGTATGTCCTTTTATAACATATATATTTTAAACTATAAACCACCTTCTGTAATGTTTCTTACTTAGGATAACATAATCAGTACAATGCCAAGAAACAGAAAGTACTCAGATAGAAAAAGGATCATCTGCCATAGTTGGTTACTATAGATACATAATATCATGTATCCCGTAAAAATTGAATACTTCACCAGAGTGATTAGAGCCTTAATAAGAAAAAACTGATCACTGAGGGTAATCGAGAGGACAATTAAGTAATTTCTTCTACTTCTTTTTCTTGTAAAGGGCCCTCCAGGAAAAGATGGGATCCCAGGACATCCTGGACAGAGAGGAGAAGTGGTGAGTATTGGGGTTTCTTGTGGGGTATGCTATACAAGCCTCTGACAGTACCATTTAGATCTATCACATTACTATCATATCATATAATATCTTGTTTTTTATGTAGGGTTTCCAAGGTAAAGTGGGAACTACAGGACCTCCTGGTGTTGTGGGACCACAGGTATGGTATATCAGCACATATTCTTATACATCTCTCTTAAAGTGACCCTATGGTTCAAGAAAAGAAATTCACATAACAACTCTTACAAGATAAGCTTCTTTTAATCTTTTTAATGATGGCAGATTTGCTAATTCTAAAGCTCCTTGCAGCGTACTCAAGTTGTGTGCAGTAGGTGTTTCTGGGTGATGTAGTGCAATATACACTAACCTGGTACAGCTGACTCTCTGCAAGGGCAGGTATAGGTAGAAATAGTTCGTGACGCCAGTGCCAAGTAAACGGTGGCACGCCGTTTGCGGATGCAGGAATAATTTGAGGAAACGTGGTGTTAAAACAGAACTTCAACTTTTAGTAGTTTGCAGGCAGAGACAATATTGGAAACGCAGTTCCTCAGCATACAGTCGATTTTGCAATTCGGTCGATGCAGGCAATTCAGTACAGCAGGGTAATTACAGAGTGTTGAACACAGGACTTGCAGCAAAGGAGCTTGCACTCTAATTCTGTCTGATCCTGGAATACAGCATATCTTCACCAAGGCCCATTAACCTAGTTCTGGCTTTATCTCCTTGGCTATAGCTTTAATAAGTACCTCCTCTGTCTTTCTGAGTACCTCTTGCTTTCCTGATCTTTGCCTCTGTCTCTCTCAGCTTCTGGAAACTTCCTCAGGCTCTAGAAACTTCTGAGCTGTGGTCTAGACTGACTTCTGCACTCCACACTAGATCAGGTTACACTGACTTTCCCTTCCTTGTCTGGCCCTTATATAAACTAGGGCTCCCTAGCTCCCTCTAATGCCTAAGAGCTGGAATGACACCCCTAGCCGGCCTGTAAGTGCAAGTTTCAGTGACAGGGAAATACACACATTACATTACATTTTATAAAACTGGCATACAACAATTTCCCCATAATTAGGAGGGACGACAGCACACCAAGTGACACTTTGGTAGTGACGGGTATTACAACTCCCGTATACTACATACCCCACTGCTTTAAGCTGAGTACGACCTCGTACTCCATCATGGGTCGCCCAACTGGAATCTCTACCTGAAATAGAAAATAGAGACATGCAGGCATACATACATGTAATTCATCTGCATTTACATTTACATCAGGTCCAATTGGCAAAAGTGAAGTGTGGTGACAAGGGGCGTCGTTCTCTTCTCTCAGGATAATGAATGGAACGGGGGCGCTGACCTGGCACAGCGGAACATTATAACCAGGATAGTCCATGACAATGAATAAGTCCATGATAAAACAGTAGAAAACGGTATAAAAGTTCTTGGAGGCTCAAATAACAAACATGAGTCCGTACCCAGGTTATTTCTTATTAAATCACAGAGGCTCTCATGCGGTGGAGTCCATCTCTGGGCACAATACCTTTAAAACAGTAAGAATCTCAGAGGCTCAGGTACTTTTGAGTCTGTCTCCGGGCACGGTTCCTTAGTAACAGGTTGCACAATAAAATGGACAGCAAAGACAAGGGCTGTAATACCCCTGATCAACCTGAAAAGGGGGTGAAGGGTAAAAGGTGCAACAAAGGAACAGGCACAACTTGGTGTGGGGTAACAAAAGCAGGCAGGAGGTCCTGGAAACAAACGTGGCCTTGCTGACTTTATGATTTCAGTGGTCAACACCTACCACTGGGCCGTGGACAAACTGGCAGCTGCAACAAAGGGCCAGCAACATAGGACTCCTGTCCTGGAAGGGTTAACATCACCTTCTGAAGAAATAAATCAAGGGCCTAGCAGGCTGATCACAGTGGCATATTGTAGCTACTTGGCTCTGCAGGGAGGTATCTTCTGTAGTATTCCTCTACAGGAGGATGGGCCCACATGACTGTATCAGGGGGTAGCTGCAGGGTAAAGGGGCCCCTAATAGGTATTGGCCCCATAGGCCTAGGGGTGAACCCTCTGGTGGGCCGTGCCGGCCCTGGCATAATCACTGCAGGGTGTGACATACTTGGTACCGCCGCAGCAAGCGGTCCGGTGCTCTGGGTGCAGCAATTCACAGCAATCGCGGGTCCGGTCTGGGGCACTGACGGAGCGGTGACAACAGAAGGCGGTCGGCGGGTGGTGACAGGCACCCTTACCTCATCCTTCCTCGGCGGTGTCTGGATCCTGGCGGTGTAGGTCTTACGCAACTCCCGCAACTTCTCCTCCAGCCGGACGATCTGCTCACCAATACTCTCGGTGTCGGAGTCGCTGTTCTCTGCTGGCGCCGCCGGAGCAGGTACAGTCACCGCTGATGCAGACTCGGCCTCTTCAGGTCCTGGACTTGCCTCTGGTCTCCGTCCCATCCGGATGTTCTGGAAGGTAGCACTCAGTCCTTTTTGCTGCTCCAGCTCAGATAGTGTCTTCTCCCGACGTGGCAGCTCGGGGGAAGGGTAGGGACTCACCCATTTCTCCAACACGGTTGGCTGCCAGAAGACGTTCGGCCCGATGAAGGAGCTCCGCTCCTGAAAGGCGTGATGGGCCGGCTCTGGAGAGCGTTCCGGTTCTCGCTCGCAGCCAGAGTGGTCTTCTTCTTCTGCCTCCCAATCCTCAGGTCCTCGCTTCGGACGGGTCACAGCAGTCGCATAGGGGCCTCGTAGGCTCTCGGCAGGGGTGTACTCCACTTCCTCTCCCTCGCGGAGGCTGTGCTGGTACGAAGGGAGGTAGTCTCTCTTGACAGACCTTCGATTGACATAGAGGTCTCTGCCAGTAAGATAGTCCTGAATAAACCCGTAGCCACGGGATTTGTCAAACGACAGCACCACTCCCTTTCTCCTTTCCAGGCGGGGTTGGGTGTGCGTATGTCTTTCATGTATGGTCTTAGTTAGCTCCTCATACACGATCTTTGTCTGGGTATTTCGCTTGATAGCGGCCTCCCGAATCTCCGCCATCAGGGAAGACCATTTAAACGATGGCTGAAAAAAGTCCCTCCATGAGCCATAGTAGGGCTCGGGTTCTTTCTCCCTGGTGCGGCAGGCAGGTTGCTCCGGTCCCGGAGCGTAGGCCGGTGGAGCCTCCTCTGGCTCTACACCGGTGTCAGTCATCATGTCAATTACAGGTGCGGACGCTGCAGCAACACTCTGTTCACAATCCAACATGCTCGATCCTACTGAGGAGAGCGATAGGGTCGCGTCAATTACAGCAGCCAGCTCCTCCCATTGCACTGGGGAGCCGCCCCCCAGGTATCTCAATATAGGGAAGGCGGTGTCCATGCTGGCAGACATGCAAATGTCCAGATAAGCCGTGGCGCCTGCCCTTGACCTTCTTCCCGCTTTTTCTTCAGAAAGGCGCCAACTTTTCCCGCCTTTTCGGGATGAAGGTGACGCAGCAGTAAATTCAGCAAGCTCAGCGGCCATCTTTAGGTACAAACGCTGTCTGTTCACTGACAGCAAGCAGGAATGTTTAAAGTCCACAAAACCACACTCCAATGCGGCGATTTTCTTCCTCTGTATAGCGCAATACTGCACAGCGCTTTTTAGAGGTTTTTGGTACACTTTGGGTATAATTTTCAGTCCACAAAGTCCACTTGAAATAAACAGGCAAATTGTCACTTTGGTCACAGGGCAACTGTATAAGGCACAAAGTTCACGCTTCTTGCACTAGAAAGCGTGCGTATCCTGTTCGTGACGCCAAAAGAGAAGGTGCAGCGTACTCAAGTTGTGTGCAGTAGGTGTTTCTGGGTGATGTAGTGCAATATACACTAACCTGGTACAGCTGACTCTCTGCAAGGGCAGGTATAGGTAGAAATAGTTCGTGACGCCAGTGCCAAGTAAACGGTGGCACGCCGTTTGCGGATGCAGGAATAATTTGAGGAAACGTGGTGTTAAAACAGAACTTCAACTTTTAGTAGTTTGCAGGCAGAGACAATATTGGAAACGCAGTTCCTCAGCATACAGTCGATTTTGCAATTCGGTCGATGCAGGCAATTCAGTACAGCAGGGTAATTACAGAGTGTTGAACACAGGACTTGCAGCAAAGGAGCTTGCACTCTAATTCTGTCTGATCCTGGAATACAGCATATCTTCACCAAGGCCCATTAACCTAGTTCTGGCTTTATCTCCTTGGCTATAGCTTTAATAAGTACCTCCTCTGTCTTTCTGAGTACCTCTTGCTTTCCTGATCTTTGCCTCTGTCTCTCTCAGCTTCTGGAAACTTCCTCAGGCTCTAGAAACTTCTGAGCTGTGGTCTAGACTGACTTCTGCACTCCACACTAGATCAGGTTACACTGACTTTCCCTTCCTTGTCTGGCCCTTATATAAACTAGGGCTCCCTAGCTCCCTCTAATGCCTAAGAGCTGGAATGACACCCCTAGCCGGCCTGTAAGTGCAAGTTTCAGTGACAGGGAAATACACACATTACATTACATTTTATAAAACTGGCATACAACAATTTCCCCATAATTAGGAGGGACGACAGCACACCAAGTGACACTTTGGTAGTGACGGGTATTACAACTCCCGTATACTACACTCTTCTGACATCCAAGATGGCCGCACCTCTTCTCAGACTATCTGGTGCACAGTGTGCATCGGTAGCCCAAGACACTTCTTACATGTCCAGCTCCGCCCTTGGATTGGTCAGTACTGTTCACGTGAGCAGTGCTGGCCAACTCAACGGCATCAGGAAGAGTCTTGGGCTACTAAATGCACAGTATGCATCAGGCAGTCCAAGAAGTAGTGCGACCATCTTGGACGGCAGAAGAGGAGCTCGGGAATGGATAAAAAGGAGTTCACCATGTAAATTTTCTGTTCATTCCCCAGTTAATGCGATTTTTTTTTCTTGAACTGGACGGTTGCTTTAATATACTGAGTGGTGCATTGCATGACTTCTATCTAAATGTCTATTTTTGAATAGGGTACCCAAGGTGAATCTGGACCTATGGGCGAGAGAGGACACCCTGGTCCTCCAGGACCCCCAGGAGAGCAGGGCTTGTCTGGCGCATCTGGTAAAGAAGGTACTAAGGTGAGCAAATTATGACTTCTGTTTTCAGTTCCATACCAAGATTTTTCTTCATTTGAACAGGACAGTATATTATTTGTTCTCACATGCCATAACGGAAAGCTGTTATTCTACATGACTTACTGTCCCGACACATTCTAATCAACTTTCTTACACAGGGAGATCCTGGAACGGTCGGTGTCCCTGGAAAGGATGGCCCAGCTGGTTTGAGAGGATTTCCAGGAGAAAGAGGCCTGCCGGGTACACCAGTGAGTACTGACCCGTGCACTAATCAGAGGGATGAATGGTCGAAACGTTATTTATTTGCATGCATTTCTGAGAAAAATTAAGAAATGCTGTATATGATATGAATCATATACAGCATTTACAACCTGAGATACACATGCGATACACAGTCTATATGATTTAAAGATATATCAGTAGCATGTTTAGAAGGAGACCATTCCACTGACTATAATACTTATCATTTTAATGAGCAGCAGACACGTACGGGAGGACCAGATTATGCATTCTATGACAACATAGGAATATATAGCATGGCCTTAAAATGTCAGATACATTTTGTTAAAGGGCAAGAAGATATGCTCTTCATCTGGATCAGATATATTTATGGTCTGATCAGTTATTGACGGATAACAGCAAATAAATATATATATAAAGAAGCACCACCATAAACTATTATGTTATTCACTGTACTAGGTATTTAGCTTCCATTTTGAATACATGCCCCAAAGAAGCAACACTGCAATGTAGATTTTGCTGCAAATTTGTGACATTTAAGGCATGCTGATGGGAGCAGACTAGTAAACTGGCTGTCACCATAGAGAATCTCCAAGACGTTGTACATTTTCTTATTGTCTCTTATGTTTAGTTGTGTTGACTCATTATGTAAAATCACGAAATCATTATTTTTCTTTACTTTTTTAGGGTGGTCCAGGTCTGAAGGGTAATGAAGGTCCAGCTGGTCCCGCTGGTCCAGCAGTAAGTTCACATCTCATACAATATCCCTTCAGTGAAGATGAATACACATTAGATTAACACTAGTCGAATCTACCGATCTTGTCTTATATTTTTGACGTTGTCTCAACTTTTGAAAGACGGATTGGCCATGTTGAATTTTACATGCCAGATCCTTTTGATTTCAGAGGAATTACTTGCCTTTTCTCCCTCAGTACATATATGTTCTTGGCAGACCTAAGAGTGTATATGTATGGGTGGGTTGAGAGAAATAATTTGACATATATCCCCCTTTACATAGGATTGCCATGTGTTATAGCTCACTCTACATTAGAGTCTGTATATTTTTACATGGTAGAGATCGGTTTGTTTCTGATTTGGATATGGTTACATATCTCCAAACATACAACCACTTTAGTTTCGAAGAGATACTTAATACAATCACTTATTGGTAAGAATACATTGCAGTGATTTGTCGTTTGCACATCTTTTTTCGTCATTGCTTTGACTGTTTTTGTCATATTGTTCAGTCACTGGATGCATTTTATCTTTAGGGATCTCCTGGAGAAAGAGGTGGACCAGGCCAAGGTGGACCAATCGGGCCCCCTGGAAGACCAGGCCCTCAGGGACCTGCAGGCGGTGGTGGAGAAAAGGGTGTTCCCGTATGTATAAACCTGGGTGGGCATGACGTCCATATACATTTAGTACATAGAATATTTGTCTATTATTTCTATGTTGAGTCACATACTTTACGAGTTGCACCATAACGCTTTGTTGTCCAACACATCCTATTTGCTCCCTGGCACTGGTGAAGTTATAACGCTATAAGTCAATGTCCCCATCTGGACATGAGGGGGACTCCTGTCCCCAGTGTACCATTGAGGTCCCCATAGATTATTCCATGAACGAGTGGACGATGGCAGAGATTAGATACAGTATGGATTTCATTCCGCTGTATAAAGCAGTAGAAGAATGTTTCATGTTTGCATATTGTAATACATTCTCCATGTTATTCTAGGGGGAAAAAGGTCCCATTGGCCCTGCAGGTAGAGATGGTGTGCAGGGACCTGTGGGTCTTCCTGGGGCAGCCGGACCTTCTGGAGTTGCTGGAGAAGATGGGGATAAGGTAAACTTTGTTTAAATGTCCTGTTGCTTTCCCTGGTGTTCCGTGTCTTGCATTGTAATTACTCATTATTATAAAGTCCCTTCGACTATGCAGTGAATCATTTTATGACCCTTCCGTTTCATAAGCAGTATCCCTAATATTTTCAGCCAATAATATTTCAGCGCTGTTGTTGATCTTTGTGTCGCTGTACATGTGTTGGTGACATATATTGATACATGCAAGGTTAAAATCTCCCCATAGTTAGCACAATGTTTTTTTTTTAAATTTAATATATGTTGTGTTATCTAAGTCATTAATGCCTGGAGTGCGTAGAATTGACGCTGCTTATGACGTTGTGATTTTGCAGGGTGAAGTTGGTGAGCATGGACAGAAAGGAGGCAAGGGTAACAAGGGAGAACATGTAAGTATCTGGACATTTTGTAATGACTAGAAACTCGTAAATCATCATCATCATACAGTTTGCTAAACCTTCTAAAAAAATCATAGCATGTGCCCCCTGAGGTACACCTAGGCAGAGAACCTAGGCGTATTGTGAGGACCTCAAATACAGCCCTTGACTCCATGAAATGGCAGCATACCGCATATACTCAAGGGGGAGGCACACATATACACTTAAACTGCTAAAAACCATCTAAAATGATGACCTCTGAACCTAAAGATTTTAGGCAAAATGCATGTTGAGGGAACGAGGACCACAGGCATAAAAAAGCCTATACATATACACAAACATACAACAAAACTAGTAGAGATTGGTAAAATACCAAAGTGCCCCCATAAAGGGGTTGTGCAAGAATGAAAGGGGTTTTAGCAAACTTCCCCTTATACACATTTGTCCGGACCTGTAAAGGGAAGCTTAATTACCTGCTTCCCGGTGCTTGCTCCCTGCTCCGTCTACTCCCGGCCTGCAATGCTACGCTAAGCTCCCTTACTGAAAACATCCGGTTGGACGCGGTTGCATCCAATCACTGGCCACAGTAGTGAGCGGCTCTTCTTACGTCATGACAAATGATCACATGAAGAAAGAGGATCCAGTCACCGCCGCAGGCAGTGTCAAATGGGATGTTTTCATTGAGGGAGCCCAGTGGTACAATATAGGCCAGGAGGAGACAGAGTCTGATCTTTTTGGTTGTGTAGAGCACTCAGGGTACAGGATTTTTATCCTTAATGGGGCAGCTGCACCATATCTTAAGGAATATGCTTTAAAAATGTCTTTTGTCGAGATAAAGAAATTTATTATCCCTTCATTTGTGCTTTAAATTTTTTCTTCTTGGGTGATTATATTATATTTACTTTTTTTTTGGGCCACTATTATAAAGCCAATGCTCCTTTCCTATATTAGATAATATTTTCAGTAACTTTTACACTTTCACATTAGATACATAAGTTATATACTTCAATAGACTTTATTGCAGGGTCTTCAGATTATTTAATGTTAATTGCGTATTAGTTTGTACATTTATTACAGTTTTATTGCTTTTTATGGCAATTGTTAGACATTGAGGCCATGGAGTCTGATGTATCGCAAATATTCCCTCCACGTAATGAGACATTGCTTTATAGTATTACATTTATGGATTTTAGTGCAGCAATTTATATAGTCTTAGGGGGTTATTTACTGTCCAGAAATACGCATATTAGGCATATTTCTGGCGCAGATTGAGGCGCAAATAACCTTCCTAATAATCTGTGACATTTTCCCGCTCACACCAGGTCTACAATAGTGGGTGTGGCGCGGGCGGGGAAGGGGATGGGCTGGCGGGCCCATCTCATTCATCATTTTCTATGCCTGTTTTAGGTGTAGAAAATGGTCTAAATGTAAGACAGCAAGGAAGCCGTCTTACATTTAGATTGATGCTGGATCAGCCGAAGTTATGGAGAGACCTGCGCCTCTTCATAACTTCGGCGGATCCTCCGCCAGCTGTGGGGCTTTATTAAGACCTGCATCTAAAACGCTGGTCTTAATAAATGAACCCCTTAGTGTTTTATATCTTTTATTTAATATTCTAAAGCATTATAGGTTTTGTCTATAGATACTGTTAGAACCACATAAAGGCTACTTTGACAATTCTAGAGAAGACAAATTTATTTTGTATTTTACCAAGTCAATTTTTGTTATTAAAAAAAGATTAATTAAAAATTTATTTTTTTCCAGGGTCCTCCTGGTCCACCTGGTCCTATTGGTCCTGTTGGACAGCCGGGCACTCCAGTAAGTAATTTTTCTGATAAATTAGATAAAATCCTTATATCATAATGTCTG
Organism: Bufo bufo; assembly: GCF_905171765.1. NCBI lineage: Eukaryota > Metazoa > Chordata > Amphibia > Anura > Bufonidae > Bufo > Bufo bufo. Next base: position 209,031,919 of record NC_053396.1, on the reverse strand, counting down.
AAAATAAAGCATTTTTTTCTTCAAAATTTTAAAGTAAGAGAAAACAATAATTCAATTCTCAGAGTGAATTTTACTTTTCTTCTGTAAAACTTGAAGATACCTAAAAAAATTTTTTAATTGCCATTAAAGATGGATTATTTTTCTGAATGACAATTAAACTTTTACCTCAATGACTTTGTAATATTGTCGTTAAAAATCTGTTATCATTAGTTTGTGTCTATGGACTATCTGTAGACTGAGTGTGAAAATATGACATGGAGTGCAGTATCTAACCATCTAATTTATACTGAAATAGGTTGCACTTATGATGTCATTTTTTCAATGATGAAGGAAATCTGTCAGCACTTTTTTCCTTTGAAAGAAAAATCAGAAAGACCTAGCCTCAAAATCATTCCTAGCGACATTGTAAATTATGCTCAAGGGCATCCTCTGCTAATACAAAGTGCCAGTTCACATTTACATTAGAGGCTTAGTTCGGGGCCTCCATAGCAGATTACATCCAAAAGATCGGACAGAAAAGTCCTGAATGCAGGAAAAAAACGGGCACCTGAATAAAAAACCAAGTAGACCCCATTATAGTCAGTGGGGTCCGTTTATCTCCGTTCGTTTCAGTTATTTGCCAGATCAGGCACTTCCATTAATTTCATTGATTTGCTTCTCTAACCCCGTAGAACAATGGAAATGACTAGTTCAGATGCTAACATAGGAATGATAGAATTGATTCAGCGTGAAGAAAAATCCAATTTATTTAAGAAATATTAAAACATTTTATCCTGTAAGACTCCTGGACCAACACGTTTCCACCGCATGCTGGTCTTACTCCTGGTCTGATCAGTGATAAGAAACTTATAGAATCGTCTAGAGGACCTGTGAACTCCTTTATGTATATAATGAGGAAAAGTAGTGACCGGTTCAAACAAGAGACACTCTTCAAAAATATGCCTATATCAAGGAGCAAGTGAACACAACTTTTTGTATTCATAACCCAAAGCATTGCTTCATCTATCACAGATTTTCTGTTCAACTTTTCATCTATTAACTGGTATCCGTTGCGAACAGTATTAAAAATAAATGAGACTACACATTACAGAATTAAATTAAAAAATTTGTTCCACATTTGCTAAACGTTTCTTTAAAAAAAAGAGTGTCGTGCTCATCTCAGTTTAAAATAATAGAAATACCATAGTGCTTTACAGGGTACTTCAGAATATGACTCCCGAAACCTTACATTTTTTAAACACATAAACATTCTGCATATTCACATTATATGTACAACTGTCTCCTATGCTGTATAATTATTAGGGTGCTACATGGTAGTTTTTGAAAGTATTTAGTGCCAATGGTATCCACGGACCTGGATCTGGCTTTTATTAACCAATTTTGTGCCTTTTTTCAGGGTGCTGATGGAGAACCTGGCCCACGTGGACAGCAAGGTATCTTTGGAGCAAAAGGAGATGAAGGTACCCGAGGTTTCCCAGGTTCCCCAGGACCCATTGGACTACAGGTGAGATGTATGGGACTTCTAAATGGGCACTAGTAAATTTACAGCAGACATTCTTGAGAGAGCACTGGCAATTAGTAAGGACATTGTCGGAAATGCGTCAGGTGTTTGTGTGGGCTCTAGGACATGGATTTTTAACATGCAATCCAAAAAAGCAAAATAGAAGATTTTTGGATGACGGACCTTTCTATGTCCCTTTAACAATGCATTGTTGTGTCAGATACTTCTAAAACTGGGTAATATGCCAAGTAATTGTTCTGGCTTTGGGGTAGTTTGTACTATTTCTATAACTAGTTGTGGCCAACAACTATTTTATGTGATGTAGATAGTTTTGCTAGATTAGAGGGGGTGTAGGAGCAAGTATTGTGTTGGTTTGACTTGATTAGGAACTGGATGATGTAGAACATGACCAAGGGGAGGCTGACTCAAGGAATGCTTTAGATAGATATGGTGTTAGATAAAGTGATCTCTGCTACATCCGTACAGTACATCCTAATTATCACCTCTACATTAGGCTGTATTATGTAAATTCATCTGTTATTTTTCTGCGTTTCAGGGGCTGCCCGGTCCATCTGGGGAGAAGGGAGAGACAGGCGACGTTGGTCCTATGGTGAGTGTGGTCATGTAATGAACAATGTCACGTATCACTGCGTCTCTGATGAATATCATATTTATATATTTTCTTCTATTGTTACTCAGGGCCCACCAGGGCCACCTGGACCTCGCGGACCAGCAGGACCTAATGGAGCTGATGTAAGTTATTACTAGTTGTGGCTTGTATGTCTGTCCATTCTGTATTAGTGTCAATATGGCTATAATCATATAAGAACAGCTTTCGTTAACCTTGTATTGCTTGATATACCACATCATAGTGCAGGATGCATTACTATGAGATTCTTAGCCACTGTGTTACCCTAGTCTGCCATTACAGCATCAACCCTCTGTTTATTCATCGAAAGTATTTTAAATAAGACTTAAGATTTTTGTATATTCAAAAAACAAAATGGCGGTAACTACATTTTTCTTTAATATGGAGAAACAACCAGCTAAAAAACTCAGACAGTAGTACAGTTAAGCTATTCATGCTCATAAATTTTTCCAGAAGTATTTTAATCATGTGAACATAGCCCTAAATCCAGTGAAACTGCCCCATATGTATTGGGGCCTCCCATACTTCCCTTGACAGGAGATATCTGAGAATAAGATGGATTGGGAATTTTAGATTTCATCATACTTGATTCTTTGGGAGATAAACCACTGGTATACGTTTTGGTAGTGGTCTGTCCTCTATCCCTCCGTTGATATAAAGATGTATGCTAAATTGAGCTAAACGTGCATTTTCATGGTGGAGTCATGTGGACAGCTATTATATGTGTATGACACTGTATCTTCAGCTGAGTACATGTTGCCTTTATCCATTTGAAGTCTTTTAATGATTGTGTTGCTCTTTGTAGGGGCCTCAAGGTCCTCCTGGTGGAATAGGAAACTTGGGACCACCGGGAGAGAAGGTAGGTCTCTTTTATTCTTGAAAAGGTAGTTCTAAAAATATTTTGTCCTTTGGTCTTACATAACACTGGAGATTAGCCATATAGATATGAACAGTTTTGTTAAAATACATTTCCTTTTGTAACATTTATAGGGAGAACCCGGTGAAACCGGAGTCCCTGGTGTTCAAGGTGAACTTGGACCTAAGGTGAGTGATTAAGGAATGTGATCTTTTACTTTTGGTCTCATCTCTGATATGAAGTTCACTGTGGAGATCATAGGAAATTGTTCTTTAATAATTATATATTGCCAACTGTTCAAATTTAGGTGTAATCATGATGTGAACAATAAATGTGACCTGGCTCTAATGGAGTATTATACATGAAACCTCTTTACCTTTTTCCTTTCTTTTCAGGGACCACGTGGAGACAGAGGTGAAAAGGGAGAGTCTGGGCAAGCAGGTGATGCTGGACCCCCTGGAGGAAAGGGACCTATTGGTGATGATGGACCTAAAGGAAACCCAGTAAGAATGTAGTGTTATAAGAACAGGCAAACGATTCAGATATTCATTTGTGAAAGTTCTAAAACCATTATCAAAAAATTAAATAGACAACCAGCAAAACAGAACATTATTGAGTTGCATGCAGGTGTATTTTGTAAAGAAAATTATATGAAGTGTGGATATTGATCTCATATCACTAAAATTTGCCAACATTGTCTGAGCAGTGGGCCTTCATCAGTTAGGACCCCAACCAATCCACTGAATAAAGGATGTGCAGTGCTAGATAAAGATCAGAGGGCCCTTTGGCTTTACTTCTACACTTTGCTGTGTTGAGCTGGCCATGCACACTAGATCTATGTTGGCAAAGCCCGCCAATTTTGGCAGATTTGGCTAACCATATATTGTACATGGTGCTTCCCCCTAAGAACAAAAGGATTGGGCAGTTGTCCAACACAAGTCCAACATCGGGGGAGATAGGGATTGGGTGTGTTGGATTTCAACTGCTTGATCATTTTTTTCTGGCAGTGGCTTTCTTCCCTCTCCCCATCCACTGCATATGTATGATTGGCCGAGGATAGGAGGATTGGGAGAGATATCTGCTGGCCAACTGGGTGTTCGGCAGACAGTTATTTCACATCTATTGCCAGCTTAGGAACTGCAACACATCCCCATCCCCAACAATAGAGCTGTGTGGTATTGAATCAGTGAATAGCTGCAGCCCCCTTCATTCTTGTGATTAATGGGGCTTCCAATGATTCATGACAACTTACTAATATGTCATCAATGTGACAAATGTCTATTTTATTAAGGCTTTAGTCCCGAAAATATATAAATTTTATCTTAAAATGGCTTTTACACTTAATGGTGTCCAAAGGTTGGCATTTGATGGGGTATAACTATATAAATATATACCCCACACCGATTCTGCTGCCTGTATCTTCCTGGGGGTTTCTGGATGGGTGTATTAGCTCAGCAAGAGGGAGAACTTTCTAGACTTCATCATAAACAGCTCCCTCACTCTCCTGGGCAAGTCCGGTTATTATGGCTGAAGTATAGAAATGACAAAGTTCATTTTTGGACCGTGCAAGGAAAACTGAGAAATTAGTTTCAGTGTTGGTCCAGTCAGGAGCTCAAAAATTAAAGGTATCTCAGTACCTACAAGGGATGTATTTTCTTCAGATCTTGCTACTTGACTCTTCTTTAGCTCAGCACCATTAGGGCAGAGCTGTGATCTGTGACTACAATTTAGCTACAGTGCATACAGGGATTCTGACACGGTCTGAGACACACCCACTGCCTCATCATTGGCTCAGGCTGCAGCTCTCTCCCTCCTCTCTGCTACAGCTCTGCCTCGTCAGATTGGCTGCTGTTTATAAACACAAGTGCGCCATAGGCTCGCCAGGAAGCTAGTGCATGAAGGGGTGATTTTCATCATAGGAAGGGCAGAAAGATTATATAGTACAGGTTACTAAACCATCAATGAGAGGTGAAGATTATCAGGTAACTGCCACACTTATACGGAAGAAAATAAGCCTTAGTAAGAAAGAGCCTGGAGGATCACTTTCAGTTTTTCCCTAATCCAGTTGGCTGTTTCCTAGCAACATGACTTCACTTTTTCATATTAACTTGGTAGAAAGACTATTTTAAGATAGACCTAAACCTTAGATAAAAGCTGGTTCAAAATAGGTGGCTTAGGCTAGTTCCACAATCCGGTAGGCGGTTCCAACAGAGAAAAAGTCTGCTAGAGTTCTCCGGATCTGGCTTAGCTGGATGGTGCTGCGTGCACACTGGAACCCATAGACCATAATGGAATCTGGCAGAAATCAGGCCAATCTACACCATAAATTCTGGGATTCAGCTAGACAAAAATCACTGCACGCAACTGTTTTTGTCTAGCCGAATCCTTGGATTTATCCCAGGGAGTGTCCGGATTCTCACTGGGTCCCATTATAGTCAATGGGCTCCGGCAGTGAACGGCCATATTTGGCTATGCCAGATCCGGAGAACTCCTCTGCCAGAACAGCCTTCCCAATTGCTTTAGCGCAAATTTTGCCTTAGTTAGTTGCCTTGGACTAATGTGTCCGACCACTGGTCATGAATTGGTCTCAATGCTTTGTTTTAGACAATCTGTCAAATATTTTTTTCTGGTGTGTTTGACCTTTGGTCATAAAAACTAATGTAGAATCTGATAGTTTACATTGTTAACATACATCCTGCTTCCAGGATGATAAAGACACTGTATCTGATGAGATCTATGTTAAATGTTTGTAGTGGTATCGGGCAGAACTGCAGTTGTACATCAGGCAACATGCTAATATTTCTGTTTTACCTTCTGGTCCATGCAATACGTAAAGTCTCCTGTTAACCACCTTTGTCTGTTTTAGGGTCCTGTTGGATTCCCAGGAGATCCTGGACCCCCTGGAGAGATGGGACCTCGAGTAAGTACTCATGGATTAATTACAATAAGTCAAGTTCTGGAAGTGTTAAACCATGATTATTAATTGTGAGTAGGGAACAAGTCAAGTTATAGTATAGATCTGAGGGGTCCTCACCCTGGGAGATGTGCTGTAGCTATTCACATGCCTATAGAACTGACTTGGAAAAAATGTGTAGTTAATTTCCCTTCCTGCATAAAATAGTTGGGTCTGTCAAAGGTTGTCCAGGATTTTACAAGTGATGGCCTAACCTAAGAATTGCTTGTAAAAATATTACACATTACAAATCTTAGCTTGTTGGCTACATTCCATTTTTTTCAATATATGTCCACATTCAGAGACGTAGCTACAGGAAGTGCAGAGGTAGAAGTCCAGACCCAGTGCCTGGGGGAACCTAAAGGCCACTCTATCACATAAGAAGTACAATAAATGGCACATTAAAGTTGGGGTTGCTGCTACAGATTTTTGCATTGGGACCCAGGATCTTCAACTTATGCCCCTTGCACATTATTCCCCTCAGTATAAACATATATAACACTGTAATATATTCTAGCTGCTCTCCTAGAAGCCCATTCACACACTGTCATAGGAAACTACGCAGGTTTAGGACCCCTCACCTTTTCCTTCAAGCGTTATTGTTCACTATGTCTGGTGATTTGTGTTATTCTTATCCCCTGATTTCTGTTGATGATTGTTACAGGGACAAGACGGAGCAAAGGGTGATCGAGGAGAAGATGGTGAACAAGGAGAGGCAGTAAGTGGACATTCCTCGGTGAATTCTCAAATAGCTGTTGCTGATATCTGCAAGACAGTGTAATACATCTGTTGAGTTAAATATAGGGATTTTGACTCTATAAAAGATATCAAAATAATAAAAAATGTGATTGAATGAATGTGGCCTTTATCTGTACGAACCTGCTGATTTCAGTAGGATTGGCAGAAGTGTAATGTGTATAGGAGTGTCCCAATTCTTCTCTGACAGCAGATTTCAGGGTGGGGGGAAATTGGGCCATGTTAGATTTCAACGTTGCTCTTTTGGGAGATCACACCGTCAAAGGAGGTGTCTGGTAGCGGTTTATTACCCAATTCCCTTTGAGATCAGATTGGGGCCTGGAGGAGCAACTACTGGCTGGACTTATGTAAGGTGTATGGTCATCTTTAGAGGTCTACAGTACTTGGGGAAGTATGTCCTATCTGGGTGCTCACATGTTATCCATGTTGCCTATGACTAGAAGTGAACACAACTTTATGAACAACTGCAAAGTTGTCTTAACACTCTGCCTTATCACTTACAACTCCTCTATAAGTCTTTTTTAGGGCACACCTTTCAAGCGCTACCTAATTCAGACCACTTTTAGTCTACATTATGGAATTTGAGTCCCTTTTTTGAAGAAAACTGACACTTTCTTAAGACCTAAGATCTACTGATACATACATTGACAGAATCTCGATTTAGAAAATGCCACTTGGGACTGAGCTTTGTTGTACACCAGGTCTAGTGGTCCTGCTAAACAGCAGAATCGTGTGGTCTGATGCCATATGGTTGTCACTTAACAGGATCGGGTCCTACTTATAGACTGACATGACTGGAAGTCCTTACTTGGACACAGATGGCCACTCATTCTGGTCAGCCACTTCCCAAATTTCCTCTGAAGAGAAGTGTCTGCCTGCATGGAAAGGAGTAATATGCTCACAGCATATTGCTTTTTCAGAGACAATAGTATTCCATGGTAATGCCGAGGACACAAAGCTTTACGTGGCTTAAAAAAACAATATAGTCATTGACATTGCTTTAGACATATACTGCAAAGCACAAGTATCACAAAACATTGCTCATAGAGATGCAGGTATATATTTACGTGAATAAGTTCTCATATACTGCACTTATTTTTTAGGGATCTCCTGGTCCTACTGGAGAGAATGGGCCCCCCGGACCATTAGGAAAACGAGTAAGTAAAAGTTGGAATTAAATTAAATAACCTTGAATTTAGTTTGTCTTGACCTTGACCTCTCATTTCCTCAATCTCACCTTTTTAATGTAATTTCTGAGACGATTTGTCATCTAATGGTATCCAGTACATGATGGCGGCCTTCCTGTGAATTCTATACAATGACAATATTTCTTACTTTTTCTCTCTCTCTCTCGCAGGGTCCTGCTGGTCCACCTGGTCCTGAAGGTCGTCAGGGAGAAAAAGGAGCTAAGGTAAAAGTGGAGTATTCAACTCCATGATCTTACGGATAAATGTCATGTATTAATGAAGAGTCTGATATACGACCTAGCATTACAGTGTTTCTTAATACACTTTTTTATTTGCTTTTAGGGATCACCTGGTGCTCTAGGTGCTCCTGGTAAGACAGGTGCTGTTGGACCTCAGGGAACTGCAGGAAAGCAAGGACCAGAAGGACTCAGGGGCATCCCTGGAGCTGTGGTGAGTGCTATGCTCAAAATAGATGGTACATACTGTATGTAAAACAGATATATCAATAGTTGTATCACATATATGCCCCAATTAAGACCATGCAGCCATTTCCTGGCCTGACGCAGCAATTACGGTAAATGATCTACAGCCATTTTGCTCTACATACTGGGCTGATCTGAATACAGTTTAGTGAAGTCACTTACCTGCTACCAAAGTGGATACTGGAACTTCATACTTATATTTGTTAACCAAATCATAGGATTTGCCAAATTTCACTTTTTGAAGCAGACATGTCACAAGTCCTTCTGGCTACTCAAGCTGGACACATCTTTAGAAATTGATTGGGTATTTTAATTTTTTTTTTCTGTACTTGAAGGGGATTATAAGACGACTGAAAGCCAGGGGTGTATCTCCAGTGGAGGCAGACCGTGCAACTGTGGGGCTGCAGCCGTCCATTCCGCCCGGTTGATTGCACAAAATATCTTTCCGCTCCTGGCTCACTGTCTCTTTTCGACTTATTCCGAGGTCACATTGTAGTGTCACAATTTTGCCCAAAAAAATTACTCTGGAACAAAACAACAAACCATAACCTGTGAATAAGCCATATGCTGGCGTTGGATGGCCTTAATGTGGACAATTTTAGTGTCTGTAGTAAACAGGCTATACCCTGTTCTCCTGTGGTTTTACCGAACCGGACTTAGATCAGTATAGAACCTTTCAAAATGCTGCCATAGGGCACTGTGTTTTCTATTTTCTCCTCTGCTGAAAGGGAAAGACAATGGGCTTAGACCATTCTAACAAAAAATGTTAGTGTTTCCCACAGCAACTAATCAGATCACTGTTTAATAATCCTTATTGGTTGTTTGCTATGGACAATCCTCACTTTTGGTCACCATTTAGTCCAATGACACAGATACACCTCACTCATATGGTTAGAGCGGTGTACTGTAACCATTCAGGGATCTGAATTTTTATTGTCTGTCCATAGGGTGAACAAGGTCGTCCAGGAGCAACAGGTCAAGCTGGACCCCCTGGACCTGTGGTAAGTGAGACAACAACAGGTTTACTATATAAAATCTACACTTGGTGAGAATATACTAAGCTAGCTATTTGTCCTTTAGGGTCCTCCCGGATTGCCTGGGCTCAAAGGAGATTCTGGCGCTAAAGGAGAGAAGGTAAGAGACCAGAATTTTTATTTTATTTGACTGTGTATGTAAAGAATATGTAGACACATCAGTATATTCTTTATACATTTAAATTACCAATATATAGCTAAACATCTCATATCACATCACCGACATGCATCCATCTTACAAAAGAGGCTGAATGACAATTTGGACAATATAATTATTATTAATAATATATCATATTTTTAACTGCAGTTTTACAGAAGGGTAACCTTGGGTCTTAAAGGGGTTGTCCAGCAGGAGAAATTATTTAAAAAACAGCTTAGAATGTTAAAATAACAAAAGTAGTAAAACCCACCTTACCAGTTCCTAGTGCTCCAGTTTTCCGAGACCTCACCAGTTTTTACTTCCTGCTCCTTCGCGACAAGGACATGTGACCATTGCAGCCAATCAGTGATTGGCTGCAGCATAACATGTTCAACCAATAATTGGCTGCAGCATTACATGTCCGCGTCGAGAAGGAGCCCGTAGTACAAACTGGTGGGGCGTATCAGAAAGAAATGAGTGGAGGTTGGGTTGGGTGAGCAAAAAGCTTTACTTGGCATGCTATTTTACACAATTTTTTTAATTTTTTAAGTGAACGATCAGGACAAGCCCTTTAATATATCTGGGCAGCAGTTTCTGACTTCAGTGAACACATGGGATAAGAGGCTGCAGGAAATTATATTTAACCCAAAATAGAAGAGAATTATTGGAAATAGGGTTGGGAAATATTAACCTAAAAAACATTTTGTAAGGAAATTGTTAAGACTAAACACAAAACTTCTAGTTGTCCCCAATTTTACCTCATGGGAAAACCCAATAATTTTTAACCAAATGTTGGAGAGCATTACATGTATAACATGGGTGACATTATGACTGATACCTTAGTAGACTAATGTTAAATATGTCACATGTGAACCTCAATATCAGTAGTAACACTGGAGTAACTTACTTTCCTCATTGTTTAGGGTCACCCTGGTCTTATTGGACTCATTGGACCAACAGGAGAGCAGGGCGAGAAAGGTGACAGAGGTCTGCCTGGCCCAGCTGGCAAAACTGGATACAAAGGAGAACCTGTGAGTCTAGTCATTATTATATACATCTGTGTTTATGTACCGTATGAGCATTATCTTGTGTCTTATCCCATTTTTCTTTGTACTGTAGGGTATTGCTGGTGTCACAGGTCCTATTGGCCCAGGAGGATCTGCCGGGCAACCTGTAAGTCCTTCTGCCTCAATTAAGTTTCATTATTATATCCCTCTTATATCACATTCACTCCAGGTCTTGAACCCTAAAATACATTTAGCCTTTAATGAAGCGACACTTCAGACTCCCCCTCATTAAGGTTCTTTACCCTCAGTATATGTGTGACAATCATGTTTAGTATCTGTATTATATAATTATTCTGCCCCTGTTGTATTGGAAATTAGCTCTTTATGCACTGACTTCCTGGTAAGCCTGTGATAGGCTTGTGTTTATGGAAAGCAACCAATCAGGAAAGTCCAGACTCCATGCTGTAGCCAATGATCAGACAGGGGATGTGTCTCAGACTACCTTAGACTCCCCTTAGGCACTGTAGCCAAGTTGTAGTCATGGATCACAGCTCTGCTGTAATGGAGCTGAGCTAAAAAGCCACCAGAAAGTGAGAGTTAAAGAAGGTAAATAGCAGGTAATCATCCTCTTCGGGTACTGATTTTTGAGATCCTGACTAGTCAGTTGTATTAAGTATATGAGGGAGAGAAAGTAGGTGCCCAACTGGGGCTCATCTAGATAGCCATGCAGAATATTTCAGTGCTACAGAGATAAATGTTTGAGATAATTTACATTTGTGTTCTGAATTTACTTTTCTTTATTTTTTAGGGACCTCCTGGTCCTAAGGGAGCTAAGGGTTCCTCGGTGAGTAAACTGTACCAGCTCATGGTTTTCCAGCTGCCATCTTGAAGTGGAGCCCTTACTTTATTTAGTGGTGACATTACAGCTACTAAAATAACTTTCATTCAAGCATTACACATGGGGACATATGGAGGGGATGTGTGTTTATTCACATTCATATGTTTGTCTTCTTCTTGCGTTTGTGATGTACATCATGATTATAGAAATTCAGCTTATTATAGTCATAGCCAACTCTTATTCAATTATAGTAATAGTTTTTAGTCTATAAGTGGACAGACTGTTAGATGTTTGGATGGATGAAGATTATATAGTCTTTGTACCCTATACCTCAGTATATCCTATGTCCATCTCTGTCAATTAGACACTTTCTATATGTTGTCCATTTCTATTTTCTTACTCATCTCTCCATTATAAACAGGGACAAGCCGGACCCAAAGGACAGAAGGGTGTACAAGGTCCACCTGGACCTCCGGTAAGTGCTGCTTTAGCTTGATGAACATAACTTATGATTTTTCTGAGTGGATAGTGGATTGCAAACATCTTACCTTCCATTTATTGTACAGGGACCTCCAGGTGAAGTCATCCAGCCGCTACCTTTCCAGATGCCCAAGAAAAGTAAGCGCTCCATTGATGCAAGTCAGATCATGGGAGATGAACCTACTGGGGATTATGCCGATGGCATGGAAGAAATCTATGGATCTCTCAATGCTATAAAGAAAGATATCGAGCTGATGAAGACACCCTTGGGCACAAAGGAACACCCAGCCCGCACATGCCTGGACCTGCGACTGTGCCACCCAGAGCTTCCAGATGGTAAATAAGAGTAGCGATCACAGGGTTGATGGAAACAATGCAATAATAAAAAAACTATTCCAACAAGGACACCTATAAGAAATGTTAAGGGGCAATTAAAGTGGTGGACATTTATGATATATACACATTTTGCATGAGAGGGAAAAAAATCAAGGACCCTCATTCCTCTAGGCAAGGCAGTGGTCAATGGCAGGAGGTGGTCGCATCCTGGTGGAGAATGAATGGGGAGATGACCTCTCTTCACTTAACTAAAGCTTGCTTGGCTCTTTCCATAACTTAAATATAGAGACCCACAAGGTACAGGCACCTCTCCGTTCATTCTCCAGCTGGAATACAGAGCGTTGACTGAACTTTCATTATATTTTGTTTTGTATCTGAAGCATTTACCTTTGCTGAGATTTGCTACATCACATTGGGAGCTCAGAATCTGACAATTGACACCTTTCCATGTGTTACTGTGTGTTAAGCTTAATTTCTCATGTCAGAAAAGGTGGTCTTACTCTTTAAATTTGGTCACTGGTGTGTTATAACACAATTGTCCTTCCTCTCAGGTGAATATTGGATTGATCCAAACCAGGGCTGCACCCGAGATTCTTTCAAGGTCTTCTGTAACTTCACAGCAGGTGCAGAGTCCTGTATCTACCCCAGCAAGGACATTGAGAAGGTTAGCAGTACAATTCTATGATTACGCTAAGCTGGATGACATATAACATTGTTGCTCACCAGTTTTTGTCGCTTTTAGGTTAAGATGTCTACCTGGAACACTGAGAAGAAAGAAACCTGGTACAGCAAGTTCAGGAGTGGCCGTAAGGTTAGTGCATACAAAGGCGGGAATTTAAAGATGGTGGCCACCCTATTATCAGTGGTATCTGTCTCATAACATCTTGCATTTCTAGATATCCCACCGCTGTTTTAAGATCACATAGTTATAGATGTGTGCGCATCGGTCCATCCATAAAGTGTTAATTGTTAACAAGTGGCGTAATAGTCATTACAATTTCTGTTATTCAGTTGTAACAAAAAAATTCCTATTTTTTTCAATTTTGATTCCGCTTTATGTCAGTCTATTTTAACTTCATCTCTCTTTATTTAATTTCCTGGCAGTTCTCTTACGTTGACTCAGACAAAAACCCCATTGGTGTAGTCCAGTTGACCTTCCTCCGCCTGCTGAGCATCACTGCCCGTCAGAACTTCACCTATAACTGCCACCGCTCTGCTGCCTGGCACATGGCCTCTGCTGATAGCTACCAAAACGCACTGCACTTCATGGGCGCCAATGATGAGGACCTTTCCTTCCACACAAGTCCTTATATCAAGGCTCTCAGAGATGGATGTTCGGTAAGTAGAAGTAATTTTTACAGGATTAGGCTACTTTCACACTTGCGTTTTTGCTGGATCCGGCAGGGTTCAGCAAAAACACTTCCGTTACTGATAATACAACCATCTTCATCCTTTATGAACAGGTCCGATTGCATTATTTTTAACATTGCCAAGACGGATCCATCATGAACTCCATTGAAAGTCAATGGGGGACGGATCAGTTTTCTATTGTGGCAGATTGTGGCAGAGAAAACTGATCCGTCCCCATTGACTTGCATTGGGGGTCATGCCGGATCCGTCTTGCTCCGCATCCCAGGACGGAAAGCAAACTACAACATGTTGCGGTTTGCTCTCTGGTCTGGGAACGCAACTAAACGTAACGGAATGCATTTTGGAGCATTCCGTTCTGTTCAGTTCAGTTTTTTCCCCATTGACAATGAATGGGGACAAAACGGAAGCATTTTTTTCCGGTATTGAGCCCCTATGATGGATCTCAATACCGGAAAACTAAAACGCTAAGTAGCCTTAGACACACATCGTCTGTAAAAAGTTTTGAAAAAAAGGACTATTTTACTTATATTTTGAGTTGATTTTGTACTAAAATTAAAAATATATGACCAACAAGTCAGTTTCTCTCTGGAAGTGCAGTCTGCTCCACCTGGCAGATCAGTGTGTGTGGCAAAAATGCAGTTGGTTTAAAATAGCATTAGCAGGCATAATATGAATAGCAGATGTTTTTTCCATCATAATGTAGAGGGCCATAGTTGATCAGTCAACAAGAGAAGTACTTGAAGTACCAAGGACAGCCTAAGATTGTGCCAGAGAAGTGGATAGAGAGAGAACCAAGGCACGAGCGATATCAAAAATATCAATACCAGGAATAGCAGACACTAAGGACAAGGACCAAATCACAGCAAAATCTTGGCAGAAAAAAGGACAACATAACTAGAGCTTCTGGATCACATGGTTTGATCATTGAAGATCTTTAGCATCAGAAAGTTGTGGTCATGGAGCTATTTTTCAAAAAGTAAGAACAGTGTATTTTTAAAAAGTTGCAAATTTTGCTAAACAGAACTTTCAGCAAAAATTTGTGACTTTTATATGTTAGAGTAAAATTTTTCATAAAGTCCCCCCATGGAGAATACAGGACACAGGGCTCTACAAATACATGGACTAATGGACACACAGCTACAGGAGTGCAGTGGAATTCATGGCACTTTTAAATAAATAATAATGTAGACAGGAAACTTCCAATCTTACAATTGGAGAACCGAGCCGATGCAAAAGCCAGAGCAGATGCCTAATATTTAGAGATATAGATCACATATTCACATAACAGTTTTCTCTAGTAATAATGATTTTATAACTAACTGCATTCTGTGTTTTCATCTACAGATGAGGAAGGGCACCGACAAGACTGTGCTAGAGATTCTCACTCCACGTGTAGAGCAGCTTCCTTTGACGGACGCTATGTTTATGGACTTTGGAGAACCCAACCAGAAATTTGGATTTGAAGTGGGACCTGTATGTTTTATGGGCTGAGGCAATTAAAAAATAGAGACAATCCCCCACCCAACTGTACCCCCTTCTTAAAAAAGGAGATGCCCGACCCCCTTTTCCTTCATTCCCGTACTCCAGTATTCGAGAAGCTCAGCTGACAAGGAGCAGAAAGCAAGCACTTCCAATGAGAAGCTACAAGAGACCAAAAAAGTCCCTGGTCAACCCGTGACAAAGACCTAAAGCTGGGTGGATATTCTGATGACCAAAGAAAGATTTTTTTTATCATAGACTTTTAGCTAGAATTATTTGTGGCTTTTTAAATAAGACATAAAGACAACAGTCCCATGCAGAAAAAAAAAGAAAAGGGTATGGACTTCCCATGTCCTACAAAATTTACATTGTGGACATAATGAGCCACTTTTTTTTTGCCCTTAAGGAGCTTTCTCTTTCTTTTATTTCAAGCTCTTATGTCTCCCAATTTAAAATGATCACATGCAGATTTTTAAAAACAGGACTCTATTTTTTTCTTCTGTGGATAAATGAAAGTTTTAAATATTATTTAAAAATAATAATAATAATAATAATAAAATTTGTTATAAATTTCCCTTCTATCTTGCACAACATGGGAAAATATTAATAGAAACATATGTCCTGAACAGATAAGAAGACAATTAAAAATCTGTGAACCAGTTTTTACTATGGTGCTCGGAGTAAAGCTTACGTTTTGCCCTTAAAGATTATAAAAAAAAAATTCTCACAGGTGCTCAGAGTATTACTGTGTAATGTTTGTAAGTATTTTTTGTATTGTAATATATAATCTATAATTTTGCTGCTTTTTATTTTATTTTATTTTTTTGTTCTTATTCTTGCGCATGTCCATACATGACTTCTTGCCGGCCACTATCCACCTCCTGCCGCCTCTCTCCACTGTTACATCCAGTCCCTGTTCTCCAATCTGCTCTGTGTCTATAGTTTCCTATTTTATTTAAATAAATAATGTGCAAAAGGTGAAATCCACAGAGGAATAAAATGGCCGGTCGGGTTCTTTTCTTGAGTTCTGGAAAATCTACACATTTCTATGCACTGTGTACTCTCCACTCATGGCTATGGGAGTTCCAAAAATAGCCAAGCGACCATGCACGACCACCTGTCCATTCACAGTTATGGGACTGGCAGAAATAGCCGAGTGCTGGGTCTGTGAATAGAGGGTGGGAATGCTCCAATAAATGGAGTCTGCCACCTTCAAAATCGGTTTCAAACTAAGCATACTTGCATGTAGGATAGGTGTCCCTGAATCATAAAGATACACTTATTGTCAAAATTCAGTTCTCTAATCCTGAGAAATGTTTCCTTTTTATACAAATACGGGTTAGGTGCACTGTGGGCAAGACCCTCTTAGGTTAGTGCACTAATGCTCTGCCAGTTATGCTTATCAGCACCTCCCCCTCTTGTTTGATTGACAGTCCCGGGGATTTTAGAGCTCGTGGCGATTATGCAGAGATGTCAAGTGCGCTGGATAGACCAGCTCCGCCCCAGTGCACAAACAAACGAATTTGCATAATAATAAAAAGCATTTCTCAGGTTTATAGGAGCGGATTCTCACATGAAAGTATGGTTATGTTTTGATGCATCTATCCTACATGGCGGTATACCTGAAACTGATATTAATGTTGATATACGTTATAAATAGTGGTCAAGCTTATGGGTTTATATCTAATCCCTCGATGGTCTATGGTGCTTTAGTCAATAATACTTAAAGGGGTTCTCCAGGAATTAAGAAAATGAAAATACTTTAATATTGCTTTATTATAAATATATTCTCAAATACCTTTCATTAGTTATAATGCCTCGTTTTGTCTGGGGAGCAATCATCAGGGGAAACAAAATGGCCGCTGTCCCATTAGTTCACACAAAACCTGTCCTGATCACACATAAGGACAAGTTACTTTACAACACTGAGGTAAAGAGCTGCCTCCTCCTCCTCTCTACTTGTCAGGGATTATGATCCTGAATACAGATGATAAGAACTTTAGCTGAATCTCTGGGGAATTTAGTTCATGAAGAGACATGAAGTACAGAGAGGACGGACAGGACAGGCTGTGGTAATGTGTTGCTGTGGTAATGGAGGCTGCATACAAGTAATGCTGCTCATTAGCCACACCTCACCCTCCTCTCAGTCATGTCTTCTCATATTCTCCATTCCCACGGAGATTAACCTGAATTCAGGATCATGATTCCTGACAAGCAGAGCAGAAAGGAGGACGAGGCAGCACTATGGCTCATTGTGGTGAAGTAACTTGTCCTGCTGTGTGATTAGGACTGGTTTTGTATGTACTGATAGGACGGCGGCCAATTTTTCTCTCCTAATGATTGTTTCCTAGACAAAACAAGCCATTCTAAGTAATGAAAGGTATTTGTGAATATATTTATTATAAAATAATATTTAAGTATTTTCATTTTTTTAATTCCTGGAGAACCTCTTTAGGGTGGGGGTTACCAGGGTATTTAACTAAGTTTTCATATAACTAAAACTTGAAAATAAACATAGTAATTTCAAGGCCAATCTAATTGTCAAGCGAGGCTCTCTCTTTTCACCCAACTATCACATCAATCATTTCATGGACATCATGTCATCACATATGGGCGATAAAAAATGCATTTAGATATCTTGAAAAAAAACTTTAATATTATATAATAAAATTACACGATATTCAGTGTTATTATAGGTTTGGTGAAGAGGTGACAGTTGGAGGTCTGGGGCAGGATACTAAATAGGTCCTGAATTTTTTGTAGGAGTTAATGCTCAGGTTTCTTCGATACAGAATCCAAACCTCCTGATTCTCTTCACACAGCCATTGTGTAAATCTGCACGGAACGGAAACACTGTGAAGTTTAGCTGCTGGTAAAATCTAGAGCACAATAGAGTAGCAGCCACATGAATAAGATTTTGCAAATCTCATCCACTTGCTGCAGACATTTTCCACATGGACAGTCTTTCAGAATGTCAGAAAGCACACAGATTTGTTGCAAATCTTTCCCACTGACTTGAATGGGGAATGCAGGCAACGCTACACTGCGATCTTCTGATGTGTGAGGTGTGTCACGCCCAAAGTGGCAGTGTAGCCCCGGTCTTATCTCTTTAGTAATACTGGAGTTTTGCCAGCTGACTTAGGATCCTTCTAAAATATTGGCAGAAGAGTACTTTGGATGTCGTGGACCCATGTAAAAAAAAAAAGAATAACAATACCTGTTCCCTTCGACTAACTGCTGATGGTCTCCCATGACTCTGTATCTAACAACAGCATGCTATATAGAATTATTACATATAAAATTGCATTCAGGAGATACCGCGAGGTACTAGTGTGTCTAATGATTCCAACTACTTTTACACTGTCAATGGACACCTTTTTAACGTAGCAATAGTTCTGCCTGGGTGAACTATGGGCCCACAAGCTTTTGGTACTTAGCTGCCAACTCTGCAGAACACAACAGCCGATGCATCATGGAAATTGCATGCATTACGTTTTTCTGTTATAGAGCCGGAGGAGCTGAGCTGATTCATATATGGTTTTGTGGGCAAAGATGCAGTATATATATTTTTTATTATTTAAACCTCTGCTCTTTCTATGCTTAGGAGTCCACTGGGTGGCACTATCGGTGATTGACAGCTATCTCTGTACACAATGATAAGAGGCAGGCTGTCAATTACTGGGTAAGACCTCCCCCTGGACTCTTAAGACAAGAAGGAGCAGACATTTAAATTAGTAACTTACAATTTCTAACCAAACATACATATCAGTCTGCTCACCTCCTCGTGCTCCGTTTAAGGAATAGAACACTAGAAGTGTCCTGAAATACACAGCAAAACACTGAAAGTGTTAATATCATTGTATTTCATGTATTATGTGCATGTACTGCAAATCCTATAAGGTTGTATAAGGAGTGGATGGTCCCATGTAGCTGGCCAGGGCTGGCTCCACCATTCCTCTCTAGGAGGAAGATTCTGGAGTTAATGGCTGACTGCTGAGGAGAGAACACCTCAGAGCAGCAAGAAGCAGATCCTATAGGGAGATTCCATTCTCCTACAGCCCACGAGCAACTTACGAGCAACAGAAGGCAGAAGATCTACAGAAGATTTAGCAGACAGAAGGAGATTGCGGACTCTTGCCTAGAGAGGAAGGGTGGAGCCAGCCCTGACCAACCTTATGGGACCGCTCACTCCCTATACAACCTTATGGGATTTGTAGTACACGCACATAATACATGTAATACAGTTGCACATGCGCAACTGTCGCTCCATTCAAACTGGGCATTCACATGATCAGCAGGACCCTCAGAGGTCAGACCCCCACTGATCAATCAATTATCCCCTGTCATGTGGGTAGGAAATAAGTTGTCTAAATTTCACAACACCGTTTAAGCAGTTTCCTGGTGGTCTTCAATTTGTTTTGGAGATCGGACAACCCCTTTAATGTTGCACGTGTGATTTCATTAGTCTCTCAAAAGATAGCATGTTTTCTCTATTGGAAATCCTCAAGATGTGGCCTGTTGGGGTTCCCTGAGGACAAGTTTTGGAAGCTCCAGGATAATGTGGAAACACACTTACAATCAGAGAACCGCGTAACAAGCAAGCATCTTGTCAAGATGATTTATGAGCAGGAGAATTTTCCAAGATAATCTTCCATAAGAAGCTAAAGTTTGTATACAGCTTGAAATGGCCAAGTACAAATGAAACCCTAGGATGTATTCAAACAATATGGTTGGGTGCAGTTTAACCCTTTCGAGTCCCAGACATTTTTCACCTTACGAAGCCAGCCAAATTTTGCAAGTCTAACATGTGTCACTTTATGAGGTAATAACTCTGGAAAACTTTTACTTATCCAAACCATTCTGAGATTGTTTAATCATGTACATTGTACACACATTGTACTTCATGTTAATGCTAAATTTGAGTCAATATGTTTTACCTTTATTTTTAAAAAAATCCAAAATTTATATCAAGTTTTGAAAAATTCACTATTTTCTAAAATGGAATTTCCCTACTTTTAAGACAGATCATGAAACCTCATAAATAGTTATTAATTAACATTCACCATATGTCTACTTTATGTTGGAATAATTTTGTAAATGTAATTTAATTTTAATAGCCTTTTTGAGGGCTTAGAATTTGAGAAGCAATTTTTACCATTTTCAAGAAGGTTTCCAAAACGGGCTTTTTTAATGACCAATTCAGTTCTTTGAGGGGCTTACATAACAGAAAGAAACCACCCATAAATGACCCAATTTTAGAAACCGCCTCCTTTTAGTTATTCAAAACAGAATTTAAAAACATTGTACCTCTACTAAAGCGAAATGGGGGTGAAATTTCAAAATGTAACTTTTTTCCATTTCAATACATTTTTTTGTAACACAGCAAGGGGTAACAGCAAAGCAAACCTCAATATTTATAGTCCCGGTTCTGCAGTTTACAGAAACACCCCATATGTGGTTGTAAACCATATGGTTTTTGGAGAGCAGATTTTGCTGGACTGGTTTTAGAACACCATGTCACATTTGAAGATACCCTGCGGTACCCCTACAGTGGAAACCCCCAAAAAGTGACTGGAAACTACACTTCCCAAGAAATTTTTCAAGGGGTCTAGTGAGCACTTTGATCGACAGGCGTTTAATAGAACATAAAAAACTCTTGGCTGTAAAAATGAAAAATTTGAAGAAAATGTCACTTTAGACACAGATTTGTCATTTTCACAAGGGGTAATAGAAAAAAGTCACCATACAATTTGTTACCTATTTTCTTTCAAATATGAAAACACCCCATATGTGGTTGTAAACTGCTGTATGGGCACACCGCAGGGCTTAGAGGGGAAGGGCACCATATGGCTTTTGGAGAAAAGAATTTGCTGGACTGGTTTTCGGGTACCCCTACAGTGGAAACCTCCAAAGAGTGACCCCATTTTTGAAACTAAACACCTTGAGGAATTTATTTTGGGGGACGTAGTAAGTGTTTGGACTCCACATGCATCATAGAATTTGGAAAAACTTGGCTGTGAAATCGAAAAATTACATTAGTTTTCCAATAAAATATTGCATAAGCCCCAAAGTTTTTATTTTCACAAGGGGTAACATGAGAAAAAGGACCCTACAATTTCTTACTCATTTTCTCCTGAATACGGTAACACCCCCTATGTGGTCATAGACTGCTGTTTGGGCACACTGCAGGGCTCAGAAGGGAAGGAGCTTCATTTGCATTTGAGGCTTAGTTTGTTCATTTATACAGCACTGGCCATCAACTGGAGAGACTATGAAGTTAAATTTAAAAAAAAGCCCCCAAGAAGTGACCCTATTTTAGAAACCGCACCCCTCACAGAATTTGCCAATGGGTTTAGTAAGCATATTGACCCCATGAGTGTTTTGCAAAAATTAATTCACTGCAGAAGTAGTGCAAAGTGAAAAATGCAATTTTTACACAGAAATGCAATTTCATTTCCAAATATGTTGTGCCCACCCTGCGTTAAGTCTCATTTACATGTCAGTATTCCACATACGTGTGCTGTACATGTTCTCCACAGACAGCACACGCCACCATTCATTTTAATGTGTGGACAGTGTTTTAGCACGGTCCGTGGGTCCATGTTTTTAGCACAGATGCATGCTCCATTTTGTCCATGTGCACGGATCCATTCCGCACATTATAGTCTATAGGTAAGTGAAAACCACGGATTCAACACGGATGCCATCCGTGTTTTATGGATCATTAGGAAGAGATGCTTTGAAAATTATTTTTCAGCTGTTCAGCATCAGTGAAACACGGATGACACACGGACAGCAAAAAATGGACAACATGGATTCTTCATGGGCAGCTTCATAGATGCATCACTGACCACCTTTTCACAGATTTGAGCACGGACATGGACATGTGAATAAGGCTTTAGTGTGAAAAGTCAGCCCGTGCTTCCTTGTTTTAGAAACACTCTACATGTGACCCTAATCTTTTGCCTGGACATACACCGGGCTCAGGAGTAAAAGAGCACCATGTGCATTTCAGGCCCAATGTGGTGAATTATGCATCTTGTGCTGACAACTGTAGACAATATGGGGTGAAATAATAAATGGAACACCCTAGAAGTGACCCTATTTTGGAAACTCCGCCCCTCAGGTATTAAGGAGTGGAGTGAGAATTGTGACACCGCAGGTAATTTTCAGAAATTAATGAGCAGGGGACCGTACAAAATGAAAATTGCAATTTTTTTCCACATATATGACATTTCAGTGCCCAATATGTTTTGGCCAGGGATCAACCTGCCAGATCCGTGCTACCGCAAGTCCACCATGCAGGCGGAAGTCCGTTCCGGCCCCATTCACTATAATGGGAGCGGGGCGGAGGTCCGGCAGCAGCATGGCAAACATTCAGAGAGACGGCCGGAATAAAACTACAGCACGCTGCGGTTTTTGTCCGGCCGCCTCTCGGCATGTTTGCCGTGAGGCGGCCGGACCTCCGTCCCGCTCCCATTATAGTGAATAGGACCGGAGCGGACTTCCGCTAGCACGGTGGATTTGCGGTAGCACGGATCCGGCAGGTTGTTTCCCTGCCGGAACAGCCTGCCGGAAAAGGCTACCGCAAGTGTGAAAGTAGCCTAAGGCACCCTGTACCGTTTAAATTGTTAGGTAGGTTCTACTGGTTACTGAAATGCCATAAATGTTGATGTGAACTGCTGTTGGGTACACTCCAGGGTTCGGGAAAGACCATCTAACGGCATATTTTGATGGATTGGTTTACAGGTGCCTGTTGCTTTCATGCAGCCTCGTTTTTTTTTTTTCTCACGATGGAGCTGAGTGAGGGCTTATTTTTTGTAGGGGATTTTGTGTGATATTTTACCAGACATATGAGTTCTTGATCTCTTTTTATTTCACTTTTTGGCAAGCAAATTAAAGAAAAGGCAGCAACCCAGCCATTACTTTTTGGGTTTTGTTAATGTGGTGTACCATGGGAGAAAAGTGACATGTTATATTCATTCTTTATTCTGCTCTTCAATACAATTACAGAGATACCAATTTTATACAGTACAGACCAAAAGTTTGGACACACCTTCTCATTCAAAGAGTTTTCTTTATTTTAATGACTATGAAGGCATCAAAACTATGAATTAACACATGTGGAATTATATACATAACAAACAAGTGTGAAACAACTGAAAATATGTCATATTCTAGGTTCTTCAAAGTAGCCACATTTTGCTTTGATTACTGCTTTGCACACTCTTGGCATTCTCTTGATGAGCTTCAAGAGGTAGTCCCCCTTGAAGGAGTTCCCAGAGATGCTTAGCGCTTGTTGGCCCTTTTGCCTTCACTCTGCGGTCCAGCTCACCCCAAACCATCTCGATTGGGTTCAGGTCCGGTGACTGTGGAGGCCAGGTCATTTGGCGCAGCACCCCATCACTCTCCTTCATGGTCAAATAGCCCTTACTTTCAAAGTTTTCCCAATTTTTCAGCTGACTGACTGAACTTCATTTCTTAAAGTAATGATGGCCACTCGTTTTTCTTTACTTAGCTGCTTTTTTCTTGCCATAATACAAATTCTAACAGTCTATTCAGTAGGACTATCAGCTGTGTATCCACCTGACTTCTCCTCAACGCAACTGATGGTCCCAACCCCATTTATACGGCAAGAAATCCCACTTATTAAACCTGACAGGGCACACCTGTGAAGTGAAGACCATTTCAGGGGACTACCTCTTGAAGCTCATCAAGAGAATGCCAAGAGTGTGCAAAGCAGTAATCAAAGCAAAAGGTGGCTACTTTTAAGAACCTAGAATATGACATATTTTCAGTTGTTTCTCACTTGTTTGTTATGTATATAATTCCACATGTGTTAATTCATAGTTTTGATGCCTTCAGTGTGAATCTACAATTTTCATAGTCATGAAAATAAAGAAAACTCTTTGAATGAGAAGGTGTGTCCAAACTTTTGGTCTGTACTGTATATATATATTTTTTTACATTTTAACACTTTTTATCATTTTTGAAAAAAGATCATATTTTTGCCATATATTTATAATTTTTCTGCCTTGTGCGAGGGCACGCTTTTTGTGGGATGAGATGAAGTTTTCATTAGTATCATTTTGGGGTACATAAGACTTTATTGTTCGCTGGATATTATGCTTTTTGTGAGTTAACCAAAAATTGCTGTTCTGGCACCATTTTTATTTATGTTTTAAGACGTTCACTGGATGGGATAGATAATGTAATATTTTATAGATCCTATGTCTATTTTTAATTTTTATTTTGGTTTTAAATGGCCTAATGAGGGGAAAGGGGAGCTTTTTTTACTTGAAACTTTTAGCTTTTATTTTTATAAGGCTACTTTCACACTCGCGTTTTGGCTTTCCGTTTGTGAGATCCGTTCAGGGCTCTCACACGCGGTCCAAAACGGATCAGTTTTGCCCTAATGCATTCTGAATGGAAAAGGATCCGCTCAGAATGCCTCAGTTTTCCTCCGTTCCCTCTCCATTACGCTTTAGAGGCGGACACCAAAACACTGCTTGCAGCGTTTTGGTGTCCGTCTGATGAAACTGAGCCAAACGGATTCGTCCTGGCACACAATGTAAGTCAATGGGGACGGATCCGTTTTTACTGACACAATCTAGCACAATAGAAAACGGATCTGCCCTCCATTGACTTTCAATGATGTTCAAGACGGATCCGTCTTGGCTATGTTAAAGATAATACAAACAGATCCGTTCTGAACGGATGCAGACGGTTGTATTATCTGAATGGATCCGTCTGTGCAGATCCATGACGGGTCCGCACCAAACGCGAGTATGAAAGTAGCCTAAAACACTTTTTTTTTATATTTGTTCCACTATGCAACTTTTGGTGGTCTGATCCCTTTTCCAATGCAGTACTATTGTTAAGGCCTTGGGCTGACATAGCAACTCCTGGCACCCCATGATAGCATCATGGGGAGCCGACGGGTTCAGAGAGGGAGCTCTAAGGGTTTAATCCGCTGTTAATACTGTAGGGGCCTGGCTCTCAGTAATAGTCGGGCCCCTGCCACTAATCATGCGGGCACAGCTCCTGTGCACACCCAATCACCATGCTGTACAGGTATGGCGCGATTCTTTTACACAAGACTGTCGGTATAATCAGGAAAAAAAGGGGGGGTTAACTCCATCCTCCTTCTGGCCCCCCATACCAATACCCAGAAAACCCTTCAATAAGGACACTGACACTGTTCATCCTTTAACCACTTTATTGTTGGGTGGTAATCGGCCACAGCTATTTATTTAAACGGCAAAACCATAAACCTTAGCACCGTGCGCTCTGCCAGCCGCTGGTCTCCCAGCGGGCAGTTCCGCCCATTTGCCTCCAACACCTCTCCGTTGTATTAACCTGCCGCCAGCTGTGACTTACAAATTCAACCAGGCGCCTTGCCTACTTAAAGAGTCCAACCGCAACCACATACAAAACCACAAATTGAAACGAAGAAACCAAACTGCCAACTTATGGGGAGGGAGGGACACAGCGCTTCCGCTCAAAGAGGGAGAGAAGAGGCGGGACAGTAGCTTATATGCCCTGCTGGACACCCGCCTCCTCCCCTCTAACCCGGATCCCAGCATTAACCCCCTCCTGCACCTACCAAAAGGGGCCAGGGGGAACCCATACAAAAGGTGGGGAAAAGGGGGGGGGACCACCAGTCCCTGCCCACCCTCCCTAAACTGTCGGGTGGCCACCAGACTGTCGGTATAATCAGGAAAAAAGGGGGGTTAACTCCATCCTCCTTCTGGCCCCCCATACCAATACCCAGAAAACCCTTCAATAAGGACACTGACACTGTTCATCCTTTAACCACTTTATTGTTGGGTGGTAATCGGCCACAGCTATTTATTTAAACGGCAAAACCATAAACCTTAGCACCGTGCGCTCTGCCAGCCACTGGTCTCCCAGCGGGCAGTTCCGCCCATTTGCCTCCAACACCTCTCCGTTGTATTAACCTGCCGCCAGCTGTGACTTACAAATTCAACCAGGCGCCTTGCCTACTTAAAGAGTCCAACCGCAACCACATACAAAACCACAAATTGAAACGAAGAAACCAAACTGCCAACTTATGGGGAGGGAGGAACACAGCGCTTCCGCTCAAAGAGGGAGAGAAGAGGCGGGACAGTAGCTTATATGCCCTGCTGGACACCCGCCTCCTCCCCTCTAACCCGGATCCCAGCATTAACCCCCTCCTGCACCTACCAAAAGGGGCCAGGGGGAACCCATACAAAAGGTGGGGAAAAGGGGGGGGGCCACCAGTCCCTGCCCACCCTCCCTAAACTGTCGGGTGGCCACCAGACTGTCGGTATAATCAGGAAAAAAGGGGGGGTTAACTCCATCCTCCTTCTGGCCCCCCATACCAATACCCAGAAAACCCTTCAATAAGGACACTCACACTGTTCATCCTTTAACCACTTTATTGTTGTTGGGTGGTAATCGGCCACAGCTATTTATTTAAACGGCAAAACCATAAACCTTAGCACCGTGCGCTCTGCCAGCCGCTGGTCTCCCAGCGGGCAGTTCCGCCCATTTGCCTCCAACACCTCTCCGTTGTATTAACCTGCCGCCAGCTGTGACTTACAAATTCAACCAGGCGCCTTGCCTACTTAAAGAGTCCAACCGCAACCACATACAAAACCACAAATTGAAACGAAGAAACCAAACTGCCAACTTATGGGGAGGGAGGGACACAGCGCTTCCGCTCAAAGAGGGAGAGAAGAGGCGGGACAGTAGCTTATATGCCCTGCTGGACACCCGCCTCCTCCCCTCTAACCCGGATCCCAGCATTAACCCCCTCCTGCACCTACCAAAAGGGGCCAGGGGGAACCCATACAAAAGGTGGGGAAAAGGGGGGGGACCACCAGTCCCTGCCCACCCTCCCTAAACTGTCGGGTGGCCACCAGACTGTCGGTATAATCAGGAAAAAAGGGGGGTTAACTCCATCCTCCTTCTGGCCCCCCATACCAATACCCAGAAAACCCTTCAATAAGGACACTGACACTGTTCATCCTTTAACCACTTTATTGTTGGGTGGTAATCGGCCACAGCTATTTATTTAAACGGCAAAACCATAAACCTTAGCACCGTGCGCTCTGCCAGCCACTGGTCTCCCAGCGGGCAGTTCCGCCCATTTGCCTCCAACACCTCTCCGTTGTATTAACCTGCCGCCAGCTGTGACTTACAAATTCAACCAGGCGCCTTGCCTACTTAAAGAGTCCAACCGCAACCACATACAAAACCACAAATTGAAACGAAGAAACCAAACTGCCAACTTATGGGGAGGGAGGGACACAGCGCTTCCGCTCAAAGAGGGAGAGAAGAGGCGGGACAGTAGCTTATATGCCCTGCTGGACACCCGCCTCCTCCCCTCTAACCCGGATCCCAGCATTAACCCCCTCCTGCACCTACCAAAAGGGGCCAGGGGGAACCCATACAAAAGGTGGGGAAAAGGGGGGGGGCCACCAGTCCCTGCCCACCCTCCCTAAACTGTCGGGTGGCCACCAGACTGTCGGTATAATCAGGAAAAAAGGGGGGGTTAACTCCATCCTCCTTCTGGCCCCCCATACCAATACCCAGAAAACCCTTCAATAAGGACACTCACACTGTTCATCCTTTAACCACTTTATTGTTGTTGGGTGGTAATCGGCCACAGCTATTTATTTAAACGGCAAAACCATAAACCTTAGCACCGTGCGCTCTGCCAGCCGCTGGTCTCCCAGCGGGCAGTTCCGCCCATTTGCCTCCAACACCTCTCCGTTGTATTAACCTGCCGCCACGGAGGAGAACCGCCCTCAAACGGGGCTCCGACCTCCACCCAACAAAACATGGCCTGCTCCACCCCATCCTGAAGACCTGAGAGGAAAATAGCCAATCCAATATCAGAAAGATGCACCCCATCGGGCCTCATCAGTGAGCGATTATCGCCTTCAAGCTGCCGGTGGCGAACCACCACACCACCCCGGGACCTAACAAAGCGGGATATACGCGCATTCACTGCTCTCCTACTCCTCCCCACCCTGCCATACCACACGAGGGACTACTTCGGACCACACCAGAACCACTTCACGAAAAAAGGACGGGAACCGCTCCAGATCAGACCGCATGAGGGTCAACAACTCCACCAGGGGCACGGAACCTATATAGCTTCCCCCTGCATGTATGACCAGAATCACCGGGCCATTGGCTTGCAAACCAATATCCACTACTTGGGAAAGGAGCTGCGACCATCGTAAGCCACGGATTCCCCTCCAGGATACGTCAACTTCCCGGAAACCGAGGGATCTCCCGCCAGGCCGGCAATCAGCTCTCTGTGCCGCCCAGAAAATGTAGGAATGGCCGATCATCCATACAGCCGGACGCCCTGGACCTGTAAGAAAACAGAATTAGAACCAAGCAGACACCGCACAAATCAAAACAAGAGGAACAATGCGGCCAAAGTCTCCTGGAATTAAAACAGCTATGTTATTAATTATTATTATTATTTTTTTATAACAAAAGATCCGGCCTAATATACCTCGCAAAGCAAGCTGACTTCCACCTGCCAATCCTCATGACTTCCGATTCGGGCAAACCTGCCCTGGCCGCTTTCGTAGCCGCCCCAATCCGGAATGAATGAGTACCGAATTCCTTGGGATTCACCCCCACTAACTCTAAACAAGACCACAAAACCCTGGTGAACTGGAATTTGGTCATAGGGGAGCCATCTGCATGCGCAAAGAAATTGTGGCCCGCCGGGTGCAGCGCACTATAGCTTCCTACCAGCCGGACCGGGCAAGTTATTCCAGGAACTGGATGTAGAGGAATCCAGGAACCCCTACCAAACTGGTCTGTCTTAGAACGACTTATCCGAATCCTCAAAGAATCATTGCCTAGCACGCCATCCTGACAAGAAAGACCCCCCGATCTGCTACAAGAGGGGGCAACCAACTCACCCACCCGGAGGGCCGCAAAAAAGGCTATACTAAAACTACACGAGAACAACGCTGTCTCAAATGGCGATGCGCAAACCTCAGGAAGCCTGGTAATAAGTCTACCTAGCAAGTTAAACGAGATCGGCCGCCGACTCTCCTGTGACACAAACTCCTTCCTCCAACCCCTTAGAGCCTGACGAATAATAAACTGCTTGGTCACATCTAACCAGCCGCCCCAATTTGAAATGAAAGGCGATACTCGACAGGCGGCGTTGCGCGACCACCGCAGAAACGCGCGTAGCTCGCAAACGCAATAACCACTCAATTGTGACTTCCAAGCGCAGGTCATCTCGGGAGACCACGTCTCTGTCGTCCACCATTCCCCACCATTCAGCCCATGCCTTACCATGCGCCTGCCATGTAGCAGGGGAAACTGAAGATCTGACCAGCGTCATCAGCTGCGGTCCACCAATTCCCACAGGTACGACGGGCATCTCTTGCCCTCCAGATCAGCGTCCGGTAGAAAGGACCGGAAATCCTGCCAACGAAAATGGGAAAGAGCATCAGCAATTTTATTATCAACCCCTGGAACATGACGAGCCCTAAAATAGATATTACGCTCGAGGCATCGCAGCACTAGATGCTGCAGCAAAGCCAAAACTGGGAGGGAAGAGGAAGACAAGCTGTTAACAGCGTAGACCACACTCAAATTGTCTGTCCAAAAAGAAACATGCCTATTGGCCAACCTGTCGCCCCATAATTCCACTGACACGATAATAGGGAACAACTCCAATAATGTGAGATTCCTGCACAATCCAGAGGATCGCCATGAGTCAGGCCACTCAGCGGCACACCATTCAGCCTCCAAAATCGTCCCAAAACCGCATGATCCTGAAGCATCCGAAAACAGGGACAGTTCGGAATTGGGGGTCACCCCAGACATGTAACAGGTGTGGCCATTGAAGGATTGTAAAAAGGCCTTCCAAACCCGCAAGTCTTCCTTCAGTGAGG
The DNA here is from genome assembly GCF_905171765.1 of Bufo bufo. Taxonomy (NCBI): domain Eukaryota; kingdom Metazoa; phylum Chordata; class Amphibia; order Anura; family Bufonidae; genus Bufo; species Bufo bufo. The sequence continues at coordinate 209,001,924 of NC_053396.1, read as the reverse complement.
CAGTGAGTCGGATGTGATGCCGGGGAGACTTGACCCCCCTGGTAGCTACTGACAAACGCCGGGCGAAAACTCGCCCCATGGGCATCACCCTACATGCAAAACATAAAAGGCCCAAAAGAGACTGAAGCTGTAGGATGGTAACCTTTTTGACTACTAAAACCCATGAGCTTTTGAAGCTTTTCACGTGGCAACCGGAAAACCATATCCACTGCGTCTATTTCAATACCCAAAAACGATAAACACGTAACCGGGCCTTCCGTTTTCTCCGCGGAAATGGGAACCCCAAACTGAGCCATCCTTTCTAAAAAAATATTTAGCAATAACAAGCAACCATCACCTGAACCTGGAGAAACAAAAAGAAAGTCATCTAAATAATGCAGAACTGACGTAGAGCCCGACTCGTAACGAACGACCCATTCCAGGAAGGAACCAAACAACTCTAAATAATGACACGAAATGGAGCAACACATAGGGAGACACGTATCATAGTAAAACTGACCGTCCACACAGCAACCTAGCAAATGAAAACAATCAGGGTGAACAGGGAGAAGCCGGAAAGTCGATTCAATATCCGACTTGGCCAGTAGAGCCCCCTTGCCCGCCTCCCTGACCAACGCAACCGCTCGGTCAAAGGAGACATAAGACACAGAAGCGTCCTCCGGACTAATGGCATCATTTACCGACGAACCCTTCGGGTGGGATAAGTGATGTATCAACCTGAACTTACCCGGTTCTTTCTTAGGAACCACGCCAAGCGGGGAGACCCGTAAATTAGGGAACGGTACCTCATCAAACGGACCCTTAATCCTACCCAAAGAAACCTCCTTATAGACCTTTTCCCTAAGGACCTCTGGAAGCTCCCGAGCCGATTTCAAGTTATCCGAAAAAAACGGGAAACGGTTAAGAACAAAGGGGATAAAAAACCCAAAGGAAAAACCAAACCGGAGTTGGGCAGCGGCCTGTTTATTGGGGTACCTGTCTAACCAGGGGCCCATTTCTGCCACGCTCACCGGGGTCCTTATATCCCCCTTGACAGGCTTAACTGCGGGTTGGGAGCACTTACTAGCTGGGTGAGGGCCGCCACAGGCAGAGCACTCATGTTTAAATCTACACAACCCGGCAAACCTGCAGTTCCCCTCGTTAAACAACAAGTAAGACCCGGGGCGGCGGACAGCCACCGGTCCATGGGAAGACGATCCCCCTGAACCAGCGGCCGCCGCTGGAAAGGGAGAGGGCCTCTGTGCCACCATTAATATCAACCACACATCCGTAGCTTTTACCCCCCATCCAATCTTGGGTTGTAACGCTAAACGACGGCGGAACTCCTCATCATACTGCCACCAAGCGCTACCCCCGTGAGATTTGTAAGCGCTATAGATTATATCCTGGTAAACGAACAGTTCGGAACACCGCTCAGGATGACGCTGCCCCATAATGCAGCCCAAAACAGAGAAGGCCTGCAACCAATTGTTCATAGTCTTAGCCACTCTGGGTCTGCGCTCAGAAGGTTTATCTGAGAAACGCCTCTCCTTGTCCACTGTATGTTGGTCAACCGATATAAGGGACCAAACATCCAGATACTGATTAGCCCACACCTTATCCCGCACCGTTTCGTCCAGGTGGGTGCCAAGGAGGTTAACCCCGCAATAGCACGAATCCTTGTGTACCCCCGCCAACACGGGCGCTTGCTTAACACTGGGAGGAAGGGGCCCCTGAGCTTGGGCAGGCTGTTGCAACCGCTCTAACAGTGTCTTCAACAACTCGGCTGTGTTCGGATCTCCCGTACCCGCCCCCCACGCCCCCGTAAATTGGTATTTACCGGATGAAGACGGGACTGGCACCACTGGAGGAACATGCACCGGAACCTCGGGCTGAATAGACGTTGCTGGAACCAGGCTACGAACCCTGGATGAATGACGACGGTTCCGCCTCCTGCGGTGCGAACGCGTTGCTCGACCAGACTCCACCGAGGCTGCCAACGACCCTTCAGAGGAAGAGGGCGAGCGCCACCTGGAGGATCTGGAGTGCCTGCTCCACGCCGAGTCGCCAGACCTGCGGCGGGAGTGACGCCTACGGGAACCGCGCCGACCGGTCTCCTGCTCTCCCGAGAGGAGGATGACGAACTGGATTGAACCCTGCGCTGGCGTGACCTCTGTGGAGTCAAGGGGGGGGCTGGCAGCGGATGGGTACTTAACGCAGGGGCGGCGGGAGGGTCCACCTGCGCTCCATTATCAATGGGGAAAGGGGAGACAACAACATCTAAAGCTGCTGCTGGAGGCAAAGCCCCCTCATCTTGCAGCTGCCCCTGGAGTACAGGGGGGGCCAAGGGCTGAGTAACTGGAGGGGTGATGGTGGGACCCTGAGATGAGGAGCTGCTTGCCTGCGCTCCCATGACTATACTATTGCCCCACGCCGCAGTTCACACAAGCGGCAGCAGGACAGGACACGAGGGAAGAGGAGGCAGGAAGGGGCGGAGCCACCGCTGGCACGGCAGCACAGGGAACCTGCCGGCCAGCCAGAGCTGCATCAGCGCCGATAGAAGCGCTTAACAGGGGAGGAGGAAGGCTGGGGAGGACCGAGGCTGCTCAAAAAGGAGCGCAGCCATCCCTCACCCCCCTCCGCCATTCTCGCCATCAAAGCCTCCCGCAGGAGGGCGTCTGCTGCGGACATCTTTATGCGGACAGAGCGTTAGCTTACCCACACAGCGCTTCCGCTCAAAGAGGGAGAGAATAGGCGGGACAGTAGCTTATATGCCCTGTTGGACACCCGCCTCCTCCCCTTTAACCCGGATCCCAGCATTAACCCCCTCCTGCACCTACCAAAAGGGGCCAGGGGGAACCCATACAAGGTGGGGAAAAACGGGTGGCCACCATTTCAGCCACACCGTACATGTATAGTCAAGATCTAGAAGGGGTTAACTGGATCAAAACCACATCAAAAATAAACAGCGTGCAGTTTATCTGCTTTTCTTGTGTAGTTGCAGTCCTTACAGTTAAAACATGTGAAAGGGAATCTGTGAGCTCCGAACCCACCCCCACCCCCCACCCCCAAACTAGAGATAATGCTAGTTTGTCAAAGCACAGCGTTGTATGAAGATAATAATTCCATGACCGGACTCACCACCACTTACAGTATACACCGCTTACTATAGTTTGGGGTTGTTTGGGAGCTGATAGACTCCCTTTAAATAAATAGTTCACTTGTAAAAAGCGTAACTGCATTTAACCACTTAAAAAATAAATGCACTTTATAACGATAAAAAATATGCTTCATTAGTCAAACAGAATTTACCTAATGCTAGCTATATTAAGGGAACAGTCCCGTCAGGAAATCCCCTGCCCATGTACAATATTAGGACATCATGGAAGTTGGTCCCTCGCTTGAGACCCCATTCTCTGTGCCAGAACAAAATGGCTCCTGCTCTGGCGCGCCCATTACACCCATGCCTTGCTGCAGGAGGGGTTGGGGCTTACAGGGCCAACTAATTTACTATTTTGTGTGCCAGAAAATTGGCTTACAGCATAGCTGTACATAGCTAATCCCCCGGTCAAGAATTGTTAATTTCCAGAAAGTGCGTCCATATTCCTATCACAGCGCGGTGTGAAAATAACAGAGCAACATGGCAATAGTTTCATAAAGTTTCATAAAGTTGACTGAATAGCAATGCTGTACAGTGCTGCCACTGCCATACGCTGCAAAAATAATAAACCATACAGCACCAGTGCACACAACGCCGGGTGAATACCGCCATAGAGTTCTCAAGTAATACAAACATACATAACATAATGTATAAATAAAGCTAGTATGCAATTAAGATTCACGGTGGTCACAATGTTTAGCCACACTGTACTCTAGACAAATTCAAAACTGTAGAAGGAAGTATATAAATGGCGCACGCCGCACGCTATGTACTGCTCTTCATCGCACGTTGCACCTATTTCCAAAATAAGTTCAGAAAACAACCACCAGGTGGCGGCATGCAGTTAGATAATGAAATGAATTGCCAGTGATGGCTGCAAAAGGCAAAGAGAAAAATAAATGCCATACAGAATATAAAAACCGCACAAGTATTGGCATGTCTTACCTGTAGGCTTTTTCTAGCCCTGATGCGTATTTTCTGAGAAATCATGTTTTGCGTGCATACTTTGCCTTATATCAGTGGTGGCGAACCTATAGCACAGGTGCCAGAGGCGGCAATCAGAGCCCCCTCTACTATCCTTTACTATCATTATAGACAGGGGGCCATTATATATACTAATAATACAGAGGGGGCTATTATATATACTAATAATACAGAGGGGGCCATTATATATACTAATAATACAGAGGGGGCTATTATATATACTAATAATACAGAGGGGGCTATTATATATACTAATAATACAGAGGGGCAATTATATATTATAATAATACAGAGGGACCATTATATATACTAATAATACAGAGGGACTATTATATATACTAATAATACAGAGGGACCATTATATATTATAATACAGAGGGGGCTATTATATATTATAATAATACAGAGAGGCAATTATATATTATAATAATACAGAGAGGCAATTATATATTATAATACAGAGGGGGCTATTATATACTGATAATACAAGGGGCATTATATATACTAATAATACAGATCTCTGCTGTCCATATACCAGGCCTACCACCAGTATTACCCCTTCATATACCGCCTGCCCACCTGGTCACCCTGACCAGGCGGTATATGAAGGGGCAATACTGCCTGGTATATGGACAGCAGAGATGGCATCCTCTGGGCAGTACTGTCTCTGGTCATCCTTCACCAGCACCTTGACTGCCACCTACGTAACCTGTGACACTGACTGTCCCTCACTGATAGTCAAGCAGCAGGCAGTGAAGTGCCATGAGAGCCAGGCTACGCAGGTGGCAGTCAGGGTGCTGGTGAAGGATGACCAGAGACAGTACTGCCCAGAGGATGCCATCTCTGCTGTCCATATACCAGGCCTACCACCAGTATTACCCTTAATATACCTCCTGCCCACCCCACACCTAACACTCAGGATGCTGTCACACTGACTGTGACACATACAGTATGACTGACTCACTGTCAGTGTCTCTTTACGCTCATTCAGGCTGCCTGCTGTGGAGTCCTGAAGCGGCACACTGCGGCAGCTATCTTCTTGCTCTGGCTCCACAGTTTATTTCCCGCCTGGAAGGTGGGCGGAGCTTTGTACTGCTGTGCGCGCCCTGGTGATTCATTAGGGCGCGCGCTCGTTCTGTTGATACTGCTCCTCACTCTGCGGTGCTGCGCAGTGCAGCAAAGCGAAACTCAGTAAGTTCATAGATTTTTTTGCGCAAGCGGTGGCCAGCGCCCCCTGCAGTCTGACGCCCGGGGAAACGGCCCCCCTGACCCCCCTACGCTACACCACTGCCCCTGACCACCCTTGTCACGCCCCCTTTAGAAAAGACCGGGGGCGTAAAAACCGAGAGATGTGACTATATTTTGCCACTTTTCAGGGACAAGAGACATGATCTAAGAGGCAGGAAATAACTTCTCAGAGAGGGGAGGATGGGAGTCCTACCAGAAAGTGCTGACAGTGATCCCAGCTGGGAGGACAACTACCCCCAGCATGTCCAGCATGTTATTATGTGATATCAGAGGACATTACAGGAGGAGGTAGAAGAGGAGAGGACTACAACTCCCAGCATCTCCTTCACTCAATAAATCCATCCATTCTCTTTTCTTCTACTTCATACAACACTCCGTCCCTGCACTAATCACATGACAGTGACATCATCACAGATCCTTTCCTACCACTTCTCTCCACTGCTGAGCTCCGCCCCTCCTGATCACACGACAGTGACATCATCACCCTAGGTCCTGCAGCAGATACAGAGCAGGTCCTGATCTGTAGTCACTGGCAGTGCTAGCAGACAGATCGCTTACCGGGGGTGGGGGGTGCTAGTGGTGTTGGGTCCGGCGGGTGACGTCACTCACCCCATCAGACTGGTATCACCCGGTGCGGCCCGCACTCACCGCATCCCCCTCGCAACGCCACTGCACTAGTGTTATTATACCGTATTTTTCACTTTATAAGACGCACTTGCTTCCATTATGGAAGTCTGATCTGCGGTCTGATATGGGGGTCTGATATGGAGGTCTAATGGGGGTCTGATCTGAGTTCCTGATATGGGGGTTTGATCTGAGTTCCTGATATGGGGCTCTGTCCTGAGTTCCTGATATGGAGGTCTGATCTGAGTTCCTGATATGGGGGTTTGATCTGAGTTCCTGATATGGGGGTCTGTCCTGAGTTCCTGATATGGAGGTCTGATCTGAGTTCCTGACATGGGGGTCTGATCTGAGTTCCTGATATGGGGGTCTGATCTGAGTTTCTCATATAGGGGTCTGATCTGAGTTCCTGACATGGGGGTCTGATCTGAGTTCCTGATATGGGGGTCTGATCTGAGTTTCTCATATAGGGGTCTGATCTGAGTTCCTGATATGGCGGTCTTATCTGAGTTCCTGCCATGCGGCTCTGATCTGAGGATCTGATCAGAGGTCTGATAAAAAAAAATAAACATTTTCCTCCTCTAAAACCTGGAGTGCGTCTTATCATCAGGTGTGTCTTATAAAGTGAAAAATATGGTACATACCTGCAATTATTTCTACTTATGCTGATGTTTTAATTTTCTTACACCAGGTGGGGGCCCCATCCTATTTTTCTACGGAGCCTCAGGAACTGTATGATGCTCAAATACAGCGTCCACACATGAACACACTTCTGAAAAGCCTCCATCAGAGTGCCCAGCACAGCTGTACATAGCTGGTCCCTTGGTTGAGAATTGTTAATTTCCAGAAAATGCCTACAAAGAGGGTATTCCTATCATTAAATCTGTGTTATACCGCAAACACCCACCTACAAGGGCAGGAATCGGATCCCAAACGTCTAACCCCTTTCGATACAAGAGTAAATAGCGACAAAGCGAGGGGGCTCCCTGATCAGAAAGACCCCATGCCTGCCATCTTAGTAGTCATATCGTAGCCAGCATATTGGTCATGCGATTACAGATCCTCAAGCGGGACTAAAAAAGCAAGTAAAAGGAAGTTTTGTAACATTTTAAAAATATAAAAAAAGATAAAAAATTGAAAAAACAACTTTCCATTTACTTATTAAAAAAGCTTTTCTTTTTCATTCCACCCACAAATAACTTATCGAGCGATGAGTTTCTCAACACATTACGTGGAACAATGGTGGCGTTAAAAGATGTACAAAAAAAACCCCTCAGTTATGACTCTTAAAAGAAAAGGAAAAATGGTTGTGACAGGAAAGGGTTAAAGTCTAGGTCTCCTTCTTCCTGGGAGGTAGCTAAAGTTCTGCGGACACTTTTTTTTACAGAATACAGGCATCATCACTTTCATTTCAACAATTGTGTAAGGAATAGGGAACGCAGCTCGGCTTTCTTGCAGACTGAGGGTTTCTGGGAAGGAAGGTGATTTCAGGTGGAAAGTCCCGAGGAAAAAATATAACAACAAACTTCCGTGACCAATCATGTGTCACCAATCTGTAAACAGGGCAGGAAACAGCCAATAGCGAGTGCTAAACACGTATCATCACCTGTTGCCGGGTAAGAGGCAGCACCAGCCGGCTCTCTACAGGCAGCTGATGTAATCCTGTGTTCGGCAGACAGGGGGAGGTAGTGTACAATCAGAAAATGGAAATTTGTATAGCTTTGGAATCGCTTTTAGTACAAAGGACGCGTCACTGAAATCTGCCTTATCAGGCGTCAGGCTTTGTAAGTAGTGGTCTGCTGTGCTCCTCTGCCAAATGGTACAAGACTGATTTTTTAATATCTAAGTAAAAACAATTCAGTGGACTGCGGCGGACCGATCGATAGAGTCCACCATATTGATTTTACAATTTTTATTTTTTATTAATAAGTTAAAAAACAAATCTACAAATAAAAGCAAGCTTATAAACATTCCTATACCCCCCACAATTCCCACCCACCTCCCCCTGGGTGAAAGGGAGACCATCTACCATAATTGTCCAGCCAAGTGCTTCACACTTTGTTATGTCACTTAACTTTATCATAATTTTTTGTTTTACATTTTCCAGCAATGATAGTGCTCAGGGCTTGTTCACATCTGTGTTGGAGACCACTCTTCGGACCACCATTGCAGATACCATCAAAAAGCAACAGAGAGAAAATTCCTGCCTTCTGTACATTTTTCTCCACTAAAAAAGCGGCGATGTTGGGTTCATCAGAAAAAACAACTTTTTGTTTTGATGAAAGTGAGGGTTTCAGTGCACTAAGGTGGGGTGCACCTCAGCTCCTCAGTGATGGCCACACTACTTCGGTGCACTGAAGCCGAGGACGGACTGGGAACTTAAAGTGGCCCCGGAAAAAAACTAAAAGTGGTCCTATGTTGTAGTTGGGTCCAAATTGACAGAAGGTGAACACAAGCAGGCAGGGCCAGCAGTACCATATTGTGGCACATTATACCACCTCAACAGAGCCAACTACCACAGTCCAGCACAAAATACTGCCAGCAGCACAAAATACATCCCCAAAAACAGCCACCCACTGGGCGGCCGTGAGGAGGGTTCAGGTGGCCCCCTGGGCATCGGCCCACCGGGAAGTTTCCCTGTAGAGTCTATGGGCCAGTACGCCCCTGACTGAAGCACTTGTTTGCATAAAGATTAAACGTTTTTTTCCCCTCAGGAACGACACAAGCAATTTTCACAAGGTGTGTATAATTTTAATCAGCAGGATCAACCCCAACAGGCAGTATGCGTGGTTTAGAATAGTAGATTCTGCTGATAAATGCCCTTTAAAGAGGTTGTCCCATTTTGGACATTGGGGTCATATCGCTAGGATATGCTCCCAATGTTTGATAGGTGTGGGTCCCACCTCTGGGGCCCACAACTATCCGTAGAATAGAGCACGCAAAGTGTCAGAGGGCGCACCGCACATGCGAGACAATGTCTGTCCCATTCATTTCAATGGGAGTGCCGAAAATGCACTCCCATAGATATATACACTGTAGATAGATAGATAGATAGATAATAGATATATAGATAGATAGATAATAGACAGATATGAGATAGATAGATAGATAGATAGATGATAGACAGATATGAGATAGATAGATAGATAGATAGATAGATAGATAGATAGATAGATAGATAGATAGACAGATAGATGATAGACAGATATGAGATAGATAGATAATAGACAGATATGAGATAGATAGATAGATAGATAGATAGATAGATAGATAGATAGATAGATAGATAATAGACACAAATTAGATAGATATGATAGATAATAGATTGATAGATAGATATATAGATAGATAATAGACAGATATGAGATGATAGATAGATATGAGATAGATAGATAGATAAACCTCTTTTTTTCCAATGCAGAGAGATCAACCTTCGTGTAATTTAAATGCCCCTCAGTCCCATTCTACCTCTTTAGGGCCTTCGATGCCCTTATTACTCGCTAGAATAACACGGTTCATGAGACTAAAATAGGGGAAATGTCACCACTGCAGCCAGTTCTCAGCCTCACAGCTACTTTTTGGAATTACTTTGACTACACAGAATGTGAGACTGACTTTTTAATACTTAAAGGGGTAACTAAAGAGGTAAATATTAGATCAGTGGGGGTCCTACCGCTGGGACCCTGCACAATCACGAGAATGGGGGCCCCATACCACGTGGAGCCCTCCCTGAAATGGACAGAGCGGCTGGTTGGAATGTGCACCGCAGCCCTATTCATTTTTTTTTTTTTTTTTTTAAACTCGTTTTATTGAAGTTTAACAACAGCATGGTGCATCACATTCTGGAGCAGTGACAACCCACGCAGGGGAGACGCCAGCTCCACAGCAGACAAAATAAAATAAAATACACTGTGCATTGGGTCATATTCACATTATTCCACAGCCCTTCGACAAGAGGCATCATAAACCTTCATACTAGCCCTCAGACACTCATCGCAGTGGGATCTTCTGACACAGAGTGCAAATGCGTAGTTTGCAAGGAGTGAATAGAAGAGCACCACTCCCCCCACACTTTCTGAAATTTCCCTGGGCATTTTCTATGAATGTACACCACTCTTTCCATTGACATAGCATGATTCATCAAGGTCTTCCACTGGCCCACTGTAGGGGGTCTTTCCGCCATCCACCTCAACGCTACCGCTTTCCTAGCCAGGAATAGAGCCTCCCCCAGAAATACTCTCTGATAATGTGACCACTGCTCCTCCTCTATTATCCCTAGGATGCATATCTTTGGGCAAACCCCTATCGAGACAGGTACCATTGTGGAGAGTATTTCAACAACTTTACCCCAGAAAACCTGTAGATGTCTGCATCCCCACATCAAATGCCAGAAATCAGCACCCTCTTCTTGACATCTATGACACCCGCTGCTGGGCGATCTCCCCATCTTATACAGTCGAAGAGGGGACAAATAGCTTCTATGCAATATGAACAATTGTGTTAATCTGTTATTTACCGATGGGGACACCTTATTGGGTACCAACATAGCTTCCTCCCAGTCCTCAGATTCAAGATTTGGAATGTTAACTTTCCATTTCGCTTCTACCTCCAATGGTTGTAGAGTCATGTGGTCACCCAGCAGATGTGTGTACAGTATAGAGATGATGCCCTTAGGTCCCTGCGATCTCAACACTCCTATTAATGGATACTTAGAAATACTGCGACTCGTCCCTCTAAACTGAGCATTCAGGGCATGCCTTAATTGAAGGTACCTATAAAATAAAGAATGGGAAATCTCGAACTTCTCCTGTAGTTGCTGCACAGTCCGCAATGCGCCTCCATCATACAACTCAGACAGTGTCAGCACCCCACACCCTTTCCATATCATCGAACCTTCCAACGTCATCAAGTGTGAAAACATAGGATTGTCCCATAACGGAACTGCATCCGGCAAATCTTCATATGAGTTGAATTTTGCTGCTTTCCACACTTGATTAGCCAGTCTATGGGCAAGAAGTAACCTCCTGGAAACAGTACCTGGAGACTCCAGCACCGGCCATAGAGTAGACAGACCAAGATGTTCCCTCAACCAATACTCCGGCCCGGGTAAATCTCCCTTTCTAACCCAAGCCGCTATATACTTCAGCTGACTGGCCAAATAATATAGGAAAAAATCGGGTAGAGCCGCCCCACCCCTTGTCTTGGACCTCTGTAGCACTTTCTGTGAAAGCTTCCTCCTAGCCTTACCCCATACAAAAGCTGTAACCAAGGAGTGTATCCTGTCAAAAAAGGCCTTGGGTACCGGGGCACATACGTGCGACAGAAGATACAGGCCTTTAGGGAGCAGAATCATTTTAACTAGGTTCAATCTCCCCATTACTGAGATCGGCAATACCTTCCATGTCTTAAATTTATCAATAAATAGGGACTCTATCGGGTCTACATTCTTTGCTACAGACATACCTGGGTCCCTTGTGATCACAATGCCAAGATATTTAAACTGGTCTACTACTGGTAAATTATTTATACATTCTGGCCATCCATGATCCCAAAGAGGCATAATAGCTGATTTCGTCCAATTTCTGAACAAGCCCGAGAATTTGCCGAACTTCTCTATTACCTCAATTGCCCTGGGAAGGGTCCGCTCAGGCTCATCCATAAACAGGAGGAGATCATCCGCGTACAGGCCAACCTTCTCCTCTCTATCTCCTTTAGATATTCCTTTGAAGGAGCCATCCTGCCTAATACGCAAGGCTAAATGCTCGATCACTACCGCAAACAGGAGGGGGGAAAGAGGGCAGCCCTGTCTTGTGCCTCTATGTAAAGTAAATGTATCTGACTGGGATCCATTCACCAATATGTTTGCTTTAGGTCTCTGGTACAAAATCTCAACCCACCTCGTGAACCCCGGTCCAAAACCAAACTCTTTCAGGATCCGCAAAAGGAAAGGCCACTCCACAGAATCAAAGGCCTTAGCCGTATCAAGTGATGCTAGGGCCCATTCCCTACCCTCCGCTACTCCTATCTGAGCAATGACCTGGGCTCTCCTGATATTGTCAGAGGTGGTTCTCCCCGGCATGAACCCTGCCTGATCCTGATGTACTATAAACGTGATCACTTTATTTAAACGGGAGGCTAGTAACCTAGTCAGGATTTTGTAGTCTAAATTTAGCAAAGATATTGGCCTGTAGGAGCCGCAAACAGTTGGATCTTTATCCGGCTTCAATATGACCACAATAGTGGCGTCATACATGGTCTCAGGTAGCTGATGTCGCCGTGATGAAGCTGAGTACATTCTAAGGAGTTGAGGGCTAAGGATCTCGCTATATCTTGAGTATACTTCTATCGGGATCCCATCCGGGCCCGGTGCCTTCCCAGCTGGTAAATCACGGATAGCCAACTGGATTTCTTCCAGGGTTATGTCCTTATCTAGAAGGGCTCTATCCACCTCATTTAATCTAGGATGTTCCACCTCTGAGATGTAGTTATTCAGATCACTCTCCGTATATTGAGCCGCTGAACTGTACAGTGATTGGTAGAACCGTTTGAAACCGTCTAGAATTCCTTCCCCGGACTCCACCAACTGTCCCCCCGGGTGCAAAATTCGTAGCACTGGGGGAGACAATTGATTGGCTCTAGCAATTTGGGCCAAAAGCTTACCCGCTCTGTCTCCCGATTCAAATGACTGTTGCTTCATGAAGAACATCTTACGTTCACTTTTCTCCTTAACCACCTCCGGACCGCCTAACGCAGGATCGCGTTCCGGAGGTGGCAGCCCTGCGCAGAGTCACGCATATATGCGTCATCTCGCGATGGCCGAGATTTCCTGTGAACGCGCGCACACAGGCGCGCGCGCTCACAGGAACGGAAGGTAAGAGAGTTGATCTCCAGCCTGCCAGCGGCGATCGTTCGCTGGCAGGCTGGAGATGTGTTTTTTTTAACCCCTAACAGGTATATTAGACGCTGTTTTGATAACAGCGTCTAATATACCTGCTACCTGGTCCTCTGGTGGTCCCATTTGTTTGGATCGACCACCAAAGGACACAGGTAGCTCAGCAAAGTCCCACCAAGCACCACTACACTACACTACACCCCCCCCCCGTCACTTATTAACCCCTTATTAGCCCCTGATCACCCCTGATCACCCCATATAGACTCCCTGATCACCCCCCTGTCATTGATCACCCCCCTGTCATTGATTACCCCCCTGTAAAGCTCCATTCAGATGTCCGCATGATTTTTACGGATCCACTGATAGATGGATCGGATCCGCAAAACGCATCCGGACGTCTGAATGAAGCCTTACAGGGGCGTGATCAATGACTGTGGTTATCACCCCATATAGACTCCCTGATCACCCCCCCTGTCATTGATTACACCCCTGTCATTGATCAACCCCCTGTAAAGCTCCATTCAGACGTCCGCATGATTTTTACGGATGCACTGATAGATGGATCCGATCCGCAAAACGCATCCGGACGTCTGAATGAAGCCTTACAGGGGCATGATCAATGACTGTGGTGATCACCCCATATAGACTCCCTGATCACCCCCCTGTAAAGCTCCATTCAGATGTCCGCATGATTTTTACGGATGCACTGATAGATGGATCCGATCCGCAAAACGCATCCGGACGTCTGAATGAAGCCTTACAGGGGCATGATCAATGACTGTGGTGATCACCCCATATAGACTCCCTGATCACCCCCCTGTAAAGCTCCATTCAGATGTCCGCATGATTTTTATGGATGCACTGATAGATGGATCCGATCCGCAAAACGCATCCGGACGTCTGAATGAAGCCTTACAGGGGCATGATCAATGACTGTGGTGATCACCCCATATAGACTCCCTGATCACCCCCCTGTAAAGCTCCATTCAGATGTCCGCATGATTTTTACGGATGCACTGATAGATGGATCCGATCCGCAAAACGCATCCGGACGTCTGAATGAAGCCTTACAGGGGCGTGATCAATGACTGTGGTGATCACCCCATATAGACTCCCTGATCACCCCCCTGTCATTGATCACCCCCCTGTCATTGATCACCCCCCTGTAAAGCTCCATTCAGATGTCCGCATGATTTTTACGGATGCACTGATAGATGGATCGGATCCGCAAAACGCATCCGGACGTCTGAATGAAGCCTTACAGGGGCGTGATCAATGACTGTGGTGATCACCCCATATAGACTCCCTGATCACCCCCCCTGTCATTGATCACCCCCCTGTCATTGATCACCCCTCTGTAAGGCTCCATTCAGACATTTTTTTGGCCCAAGTTAGCAGAATTATTTTTTTTTTTTCTTACAAAGTCTCATATTCCACTAACTTGTGTCAAAAAATAAAATCTCACATGAACTCACCATACCCCTCACGGAATCCAAATGCGTAAAATTTTTTAGACATTTATATTCCAGACTTCTTCTCACGCTTCAGGGCCCCTAGAATGCCAGGGCAGTATAAATACCCCACATGTGACCCCATTTCGGAAAGAAGACACCCCCAGGTATTCCGTGAGGGGCATATTGAGTCCATGAAAGATTGAAATATTTGTCCCAAGTTAGCGGAACGGGAGACTTTGTGAGAAAAAAATTAAAAATATCAATTTCCGCTAACTTGTGCCAAAAAAAAAAAATTTCTATGAACTCGCCATGCCCCTCATTGAATACCTTGGGGTGTCTTCTTTCCAAAATGGGGTCACATGTGGGGTATTTATACTGCCCTGGCATTCTAGGGGCCCCAAAGCGTGAGAAGAAGTCTGGTATCCAAATGTCTAAAAATGGCCTCCTAAAAGGAATTTGGGCACCTTTGCGCATCTAGGCTGCAAAAAAGTGTCACACATCTGGTATCGCCGTACTCAGGAGAAGTTGGGGAATGTGTTTTGGGGTGTCATTTTACATATACCCATGCTGGGTGAGAGAAATATCTTGGTCAAATGCCAACTTTGTATAAAAAAATGGGAAAAGTTGTCTTTTGCCAAGATATTTCTCTCACCCAGCATGGGTATATGTAAAATGACACCCCAAAACACATTGCCCAACTTCTCCTGAGTACGGCGATACCAGATGTGTGACACTTTTTTGCAGCCTAGGTGGGCAAAGGGGCCCATATTCCAAAGAGCACCTTTAGGATTTCACAGGTCATTTACCTACTTACCACACATTAGGGCCCCTGGAAAATGCCAGGGCAGTATAACTACCCCACAAGTGACCCCATTTTGGAAAGAAGACACCCTAAGGTATTCCGTGAGGGGCATGGCGAGTTCCTAGAATTTTTTATTTTTTGTCACAAGTTAGTGGAAAATGCTTATTTTTTTTTTTATTTTTTTTTTCATACAAAGTCTCATATTCCACTAACTTGTGACAAAAAATAAAAAGTTCCATGAACTCACTATGCCCATCAGCGAATACCTTGGGGTCTCTTCTTTCCAAAATGGGGTCACTTGTGGGGTAGTTATACTGCCCTGGCATTCTAGGGGCCCAAATGTGTGGTAAGGAGTTTGAAATCAAATTCTGTAAAAAATGACCTGTGAAATCCGAAAGGTGCTCTTTTGAATATGGGCCCCTTTGCCCACCTAGGCTGCAAAAAAGTGTCACACATCTGGTATCTCCGTAATCGGGAGAAGTTGGGGAATGTGTTTTGGGGTGTCATTTTACATATACCCATGCTGGGTGAGAGAAATATCTTGGCAAAAGACAACTTTTCCCATTTTTTTTTACAAAGTTGGCATTTGACCAAGATATTTATCTCACCCAACATGGGTATATGTAAAAAGACACCCCAAAACACATTCCTCAACCTCTCCTGAATACAGAGATACCAGATGTGTGACACTTTTTTGCAGCCTAGGTGGGCAAAGGGGCCCACATTCCAAAGAGCACCTTTCGGATTTCACAGGTCATTTACCTACTTACCACACATTTGGGCCCCTAGAATGCCAGGGCAGTATAACTACCCCACAAGTGACCCCATTTTGGAAAGAAGAGACCCCAAGGTATTCGCTGATGGGCATAGTGAGTTCATGGAAGTTTTTAATTTTTGTCACAAGTTTGTGGAATATGAGACTTTGTATGAAAAAAAAAATAAAAAAAAAAATCATCATTTTCCACTAACTTGTGACAAAAAATAAAAAATTCTAGGAACTCGCCATGCCCCTCACGGAATACCTTGGGGTGTCTTCTTTCCAAAATGGGGTCACTTGTGGGGTAGTTATACTGCCCTGGTATTCTAGGGGCCCAAATGTGTGGTAAGGAGTTTGAAATCAAATTCAGGAAAAAATGAGGAGTGAAATCCGAAAGGTGCTCTTTGGAATATGGGCCCCTTTGCCCACCTAGGCTGCAAAAAAGTGTCACACATCTGGTATCCCCGTACTCAGGAGAAGTTGAGGAATGTGTTTTGGGGTGTCTTTTTACATATACCCATGCTGGGTGAGATAAATATCTTGGTCAAATGACAACTTTGTATAAAAAAATGGGAAAAGTTGTCTTTTGCCAAGATATTTCTCTCACCCAGCATGGGTATATATAAAATGACACCCCAAAACACATTCCCCACCTTCTCCTGAGTACGGAGATACCAGATGTGTGACACTTTTTTGCAGCCTAGGTGGGCAAAGGGGCCCATATTCCAAAGAGCACCTTTCGGATTTCACAGGTCATTTTTTACAGAATTTGATTTCAAACTCCTTACCACACATTTGGGCCCCTAGAATGCCAGGGCAGTATAACTACCCCACAAGTGACCCCATTTTGGAAAGAAGAGACCCCAAGGTATTCGCTGATGGGCATAGTGAGTTCATGGAAGTTTTTATTTTTTGTCACAAGTTAGTGAAAAATGAGATTTTGTAAGAAAAAAAAAAAAAAAAAAAAAAATCATCATTTTCCGCTAACTTGTGACAAAAAATAAAAAGTTCTATGAACTCACTATGCCCATCAGCGAATACCTTAGGGTGTGTACTTTCAGAAATGGGGTCATTTGTGGGGTGTTTGTACTGTCTGGGCATTGTAGAACCTCAGGAAACATGACAGGTGCTCAGAAAGTCAGAGCTGCTTCAAAAAGCGGAAATTCACATTTTTGTACCATAGTTTGTAAACGCTATAACTTTTACCCAAACCATTTTTTTTTTACCCAAACATTTTTTTTTTATCAAAGACATGTAGAACTATAAATTTAGAGCAAAATTTCTATATGGATGTCGTTTTTTTTGCAAAATTTTACAACTGAAAGTGAAAAATGTCATTTTTTTGCAAAAAAATCGTTAAATTTCGATTAATAACAAAAAAAGTAAAAATGTCAGCAGCAATGAAATACCACCAAATGAAAGCTCTATTAGTGAGAAGAGAAGGAGGTAAAATTCATTTGGGTGGTAAGTTGCATGACCGAGCAATAAACGGTGAAAGTAGTGTAGGTCAGAAGTGTAAAAAGTGGCCTGGTCTTTCAGGGTGTTTAAGCACTGGGGGCTGAAGTGGTTAAGATATAGCATATATGATCTACCCTTAGTCATCCATTCTATCCTATTCTCCTCTGTGGGGTCAGCACAAAAAGAGGCCTCAGCCTCCCTACATTTGGTGTGCAGGTCTAATTCCTGGCGAGCCGCATCCTTTTTTACATAAGATATTGAGGACTTCAAACATCCTCTCAGGTAGGCCTTCAGGGTGTCCCATAATAATAAACCCTCCGTCTCCTCTCCCTGCACCTCTAAAAAGACTCTCAACTGATCAGGAATCCTATCATTTTGTGTCAATAGGGAAAGCCAGAATGGATGGATTCTCATCTTCCCCCCTCTAGATGCAGCCCCAGGAATATCAAAGCGCGCTACAATCGCAGCATGGTCTGATGGGCCCTGTGGCTCATAAGTAATTGCTATCAAATCTGTGTATATAGCAGCATTGCCCAGGACATAGTCGATTCTCGAAAGTGCTCCTCTAGCGGGAGTGAAACAGGAGTATTCCCTCAGCTGAGGGTTTCTGAGTCTCCATAAATCTACCCATCCCATTTCTGCAGCTATTCTAAACAGTGTAGTCGTCGAGTAAGCCCCGATCCCCCTCCCTTCGGGCGGTCTATATCTATCCATCTCCTCCTGCATAACCATATTAAAGTCTCCCATACAGATCAGCCGGGCCGAGGGATATTGCGCCGCGAACCCCAGAATAACATGAAGAATTGAAAGACTAGCTGGAGGGGGGTTATATATGTTAATTATCACATAAGGGATATGGTTAATAAAGCCATATACTAGTAAGTACTGTCCTTCTGGATCAGCAACAGACTGCTGCGGCTCCCACAGGAGTCCTCTGCGCACTAATATGGCCGCACCTCTAGAATTTGATGTACCATATGACTGACATGACCACTGAACCCATTGTTTAATAATTCTGTGCCCAGTATCAGGCGTCAGATGAGTCTCTTGAAGTCCTAGAACATGAGGGCAATAGCGTCTTACTTGTGAAAATACCGCTATCCTTTTATTTGGATTTCCCAAGCCTCTCACGTTCCAGGACATCACCACTAAAGAACCCATAATTCAGGCATAGGGTTATCCCTCCAGTAATGCAGGAAACTATCCAGCGAATGAACAGAAGCCTCACACAGTATAATAATTTGCCTCCCAACTGCACTCCCCTTACTAAATTGATGCGACCATGCCTTCAATAACCTTGTAAACATATAACATAACTTTTGAACATATAACACCTCAATACAGACATTTAATGTATGCATTATAGTGTTAGTAACATGGCAGTATGATCGGGGACCAATGCGGGGAAAAGATGTTATGCCCGCACCAGTAGCCGGTCTCTCCCTGTATAATGAAAATAATAATGCAGCTGCAGGTGCAATTAAGCCTCACTAGATGCAAGTGTGCATTCCAGACCTCCATGAGTCACTATCTGCATCAAGGTTAGAACAATAAACCAAATGATCTGTAGTGGCAGACTATATCACATTTCATGCAGGTAAGGCTAGAGTTTACATCGTATAACAAAGATAAAGGTAATGAACTCAGTGGCAAGGCACCCATAAAATGCCGGTCCAGGGGCTCATCAATACTTGCAGCTTAGTCCCGATTCCTCAGGTCAGCGCGGCCTTGGACGTCTAGCGACCCAGTCCTCAGCCTCCTTTGGGTCAGTGAAAAATATAGGCCGATCACCATCCACTACACGAAGTCGCGCAGGATAAGCCATCGAATACTGCAAATTTAGCTCCCTAAGGCGCCTCTTGACCAAAATAAAGGTGGCCCTTTTTTTCTGTAGATCCGCAGAAAAGTCCGGAAAAAGCGACACTTTGGCATTATCATGCATCAGTGCCCCCTTGCTTCTCGCTTGGCTGAGTATTAGGTCCCGGTCTTTCCAATTTAATAGGCGGGCTAGCAGAGGCCTCGGTGGTGCGCCTGGAGGCGGTGGTCTGGCCGGGACTCTGTGCGCTCTTTCCACTGCATAGGCCATGGAGAACGCGGCATCCGGGAACTGGGCCTTGAACCACAACTCCATGAAACCGGCAGGATCTCTCCCCTCCGCCCTCTCTGGCATCCCTAGGATCCTCACATTGTTGCGCCGGGCCCGATTCTCCAGGTCGTCGCACTTCTGCCGCCATAGTCCGACAGCTCTCTCCACCTCCGTGAGTCTCGAGTCCAGCGGCCTGGTGTAATCCTCCAGCTCCGACACCCGGACTTCTGTCTGCTTGACTCTCTCCCTTAGCTGTTGTACGTCTTGTCTCAGGAGGCCCAGGTCGACTCGCACCTCCTCAATCTTACAGGTAAGAGGGGATTGACATGAGGATATTGCTGTGAGGAGCTGCTCAGAGACCGCTTTCAGCGTGATCTCAGGTTCTACAACATCGTCGGCCTCCATCTGTTGTGCGGCCTGCCCACGCGTCACCGCTGCACGTGGAGTGGCGGGAGCCGCGGCGCCATGTTGGTTTTCCTGACGGGCATATTCTTTGAGCTTTTCAGCCGCGGTTTGTGCCTTGCTGGGGCCCATATCTTGGTGCCTGGGCTTCCTCCTTCTCCTCTGCACTTGCCACTCTCTATTTGAGGAATGCAGCTTGTCAGGATTATTCAGGATCAATTCCAGGGACCGGAGCCGCTCTTAAGTGCGTGCGCTCATGCCGGCAGTTAGCCACGCCCCCCCCCTATTCATTTCTATGGGAGCACCGGAGGTAGCCGCGTACAGTGCTTGGTTATCTCTGATGACCCCACAGAAATGAATGGAGCCGCAACGCGCATTCCAACCAGCCGCTCCGTCCATTTCGGGGAGGGATTCACAGGGTACCCCCATTCTCATGATTGTGCAGGGTCCCAGTGGTAGGACCTAGAGATGTCCCGAACTATTCGCCGGCGAATAGTTCTCGGCGAACATCGCTTGTTCGCGTTCGCCATGGTGGGCGAACTTATGCGATGTTCGGTCCGCCCCCTATACATCATCATTGAGCAAACTTTGACCCTGTACCTCACAGTCAGCAGACACATTCTAGCCAATCAGCAGCATACCCTTGATAAAGTAGCCCTAAATTAGAGCATTTGAGATACACTCTGGTGCTCCAAATCAATGTACCCCCAGGGGGTTAATATCCACGCATGGTTGAGAGACTAGACACTGACACAGAAGCTGGTCAAAGCAATCTCTAACTTTTATTACACAGAGTAAGTGGTATATGTATCTTCAGAAAAGGGCAGTACTTTCTGAGGCCCAGGCATTATTTCATTGGCTCAAAAGGAAGAAGAGATAAGAGAGAGAATATAACACCCTGGCATCTGCGCACTGGGCCCTACTTTGGAATGTGAACTAATGTAAACATCTGGTTACCGTCGCCATTTTGTAATGGCTTCTATTCTAACAATAATACTGCATACGTCATATGTGACACTTCAAAGAGGTGCTTCTCTATAGGCAGTGAATAATATATACATATCATCGAGCCATATGATTGGCTTATGCATTCCTTCACACTCTATATACCTCCCTTGGGACACCTGTACAAGGATGAGAAACCAGACGCTGCCCACAGCACAGCTCTTTGCCCCCCCCTCTCTTCTCCAGTCTTGAAACAAAGAGGGGGTGGGTGGGCACTTGGAGAAGAAAAATTTAACTCATTACAATCCTAGATATACAAAAATATAGAATAAAATTCACACATCTTTAACAGTCCCACCTTGAATTTCATTCTCTCCCTAAACCTAAACATCTGTCCCAATGCTCCGACATCCTCTTCACCAGCTTCCACGACAAGCCATACCTAGCGAACAGCCTCCCGTGACACTGGATTTGAGCACGGGGAAGTCAGATGATCTTTCCCTAACTGGAGTTGATATTATATGGGGGGACTGGAGGTCATCAATGCTCCTGATTTTCTGGATCGATGTTTTCATGCAATTTTTCCATATTCTTTTGAGTCATGATCAACAGTCACACAAGGGAAAACCAGTCTCAACACTTCCTTAAAATCAATCCAATTATGCTTTTCTTTGAGCTTCACTGTGCTTGTGGTCAACAACACTCGGAATGGACCATCAAACCAGGGTTTTAGGACTTTTCGAACGTGTCTTTTACTACCACCCAATCTCCAGACACAAGTGGGTGGGTTCCTGGTACTATGAAAACCTGGAAGTGAAGCAAAAACTCGAAAATGTACTTTAGTCAAATGCTTGTACAAAACTGATCACATAATCTGTCAGACAACATGTTGCATCTGAAGCTGCTGTGGGAAATAAAATCCTATCCTAGGGGCTGACCCAAAAAGGACCTTATAGTGACAAAGGCCTGTCTCACGGTTAGGCGTATACCTTACTAAAAGAGGGCTACCAGCAGGCACTCTATTAAGGCTTTTTGAATTTTTAACTTAGTGCCCCGTTCAGTTCCTTTTTCCTACTCTACTGCTGCTTTGTGGATGGTACGAAGCATGTAAGGCCTGTCCTACACCCAAAACCTTCATCATCTCCTGCCTCACTTCACCTGTGAAGTGAACACCTGTGTCACTTTCAATGATCTAAGGTACCCCATACGTGCACACAACTTCGGCCATAATCTTCTTTACTTCTATGGGTACGAATTTGGCCATCCTGAAAACAAGTCATCACATATCAATACATACTCATACATGCCCACCTTGGGTAGTTGAAGGTAGTCTGCAAACGTTGAAACAGATACAAAAAGCAAGACGTGTTTCTTTGGTACCTTAACCACCTTGCCCACGTTGTTCTGGGCACAAATCATTTATCCTTGAGTATGTCTGACTGTTACAGTGCTGAACCCTGGGGCGTACCATATGCTATGTACTAAATCACACATAGCAGTTTTGTCTGGTGCATCACTCCATGGGTTGCCTGTGCCATCGTGGAGTAGAGGGACCTGGGAAGGTAAAGTTTCCCTTCTTATTTGTAGTCCCCCCTTTTCCATCCACCAGTCCCTTTCCTCCTTCCCCATCTGGTTCTGTAAGGTCTTAAGAACTTTCGGGAGACAGGAGGAATTATTTCAGGGACCTAAACTGTGGCTACTTAAGACAGGGGTCTGCTTAGGTAATTTGGCAGCCATTTTTGCCGCCTGATCTGCCGTGGCTTTCCCCTTTGCCTCCTCTGCATCTTTTTACAGTGGCCTTTCGTTGCTATCATCACCTCTCATGTTAGTGACAAGAGGGCTTCCATCAGAGACCTCACTGCTTCCCCATTTTCAATGGGTTTACCTGAAGCGATCAAGGAGTCTCTGGCTTTCCATATGGGCCCATAGTCATGGGCTATCCCAAAAGCACACCTGGAATCTGTGTAAATGTTGGCTGTTTTTTCATCTGCATATCTGCAAGCCATCTTCAGAGTCTTTTAGCTCCACTTCTTGAGCAGACATGTGTGGTAGTTCACGTTTAATCACCACTGCCCAACCTGTGTAGTACCTGCCATCCTGGCCACACCCCGATCCATCCACAAAGAGCACATGATCTAGATTACCTAATGGCTGATTTACCAAATCCCACTACCTCTTGTGACATCATCTGCAAACAGTCAGGAGCCTCTTCCTTTGAATCTGGAAGAAAAGTTAACTCTTCCCTCCCCCTTGGTCCAGAGGCAACAGGGTAGCTGGGTCCAAAGTATTACACCTTTGGAGAGCAACATTGTCCGGCAACAAAATCGAACACTGCATTCTCAAATAACGGGCAACAAAACAATCATTTGGATTGTAATATCACCATCACTTTGTGGTTCAGAACTATCTCAGAGCTTTCATCAAGAATAGCTAGTACAACTACTACAGCTCTGATGCAGAAAGGGGCACCTCTGGCCACGGGATCAAGTCTGGCTGAATAATATGCTACGGGGCGTTATTGCTGGCCATGCAGTTGGGTGAGGACAGCTGAGTCATGGCCACTCACTTCATAACAATACAATCTAAATGTAATAATCTGATAGGCCCAGTGTGGGGGAACACAAAATTGCCAGTTCTAGGCATAAAAAGCATCTACCACCTCATCTGTGAGGCGGTAGGGACTAAAGGACAAATCAATCACAGTGGAGTGAGTAGGGGTAATGGGAACCTGAGCCAACAAGGTGTGTGTGTATTGGGCACGATGTGGGTGTTAGAAACTGTGGCTTCATTAACGGCATGTAGGTCATGTACCATCCAATGGTGAGTGGTTTTGATTTTCTCAGCTTCTGGGAGTACTGATACAACTATGGACCAGGGAATTGTATCACTAATGGCCAACAAACAAAGTTCCTGGTCGTTGAGGGCACCTGTAAGCTTCACAGTGCCGTCCTCCTGATATGAGATACTAGCATGTACTTTTGCAATCAAATATGCATCCAGGAGGCAACAAGGGGCATTACCACTGACCAGCAAACGGGCAAGCGCATCTTGATAGAGGCAAATCTAATATGGATGGTTTCTGTTGAAAAGGGAGCGTACTACTTTCCCATCCACTTCTACCCAAAGACTGGTGTCCTTGGGGAGTAAATCAGGGGAGGCCATGTTTGCTGTGCACAACTGTCTTGGCTGCTCAAGTATCAATCAAAAACGGGACTACTTCTTTATCACCCAGAGTGAGGGATATCATTGGGCCAGACTGAATCTGCTAAAAATGTTTAAAAGTAGAGCCGATACTGGATTTCCTGTTTCCTAATCTTGATCTAACTCCCCCTTACCTGTCTTTGTGTTCTCCTTATGACAAAAAAACATGGGTGTCTGTGGGGACGGACAGTGATCCGAGCATGGTCAACATAGAATACAATCCTCTCGTGTGGTGTGGACGAGGAGTACCACACACAGCACAACACTCTCTCTTCTGGGATCTGGGTCCCACAGACTCTGCAGGCCCATCTCCCAGGACCATTATAGGGTGGCAGACTTACTTTTTCCTCACTTCAATGAGGTGTTTGACATCAGGGCTGAAGCAATGCCAAAGGAACACTACCTATGGTTGGCACCACTGAACCACCCAATGCTGCTTGATGTTACTCTGCATTTTGGCTTACAGAAGTATCCAACTTTTCCTATCGCGGAATTAATAGACTGGAAAACAGGACTTCTCATCTTCCATGGGAGTGTCTTATAACTAGGGGATGGTCACAAGGGCTGTCGTTGTCTGTAACGTCCACCCCTATCCGCCTCCCTCCGCTCTGAGTCATCTAAGTCCACCCCTTTCAGTCGGACGCTGTGGTCCTCCTTTTGTCCATCAGTAGTGTCCCAGCTAGCCATAAGAACAGAGCTCTGATGTGAAGCACAACACTTAACATGTAACACGTAACTTCAAACATTGAAACAAACAGATCTGACAATACAGACATGAACACACAAAGGGCCCATAAGAAACTTTTCATTGACTTCAATTAAAAAAAATGTACAGCTCAATCAAAACTGTTGGCACCAATAAAAAAACAAAAATCTTCCAAGAAAAATAAAATAAAATCCTCAATGCGCATATTATTTAAAAAACAAATATCGTACTCCATACACATTCACATTTTCATGTACTCATTTTCACAAACAGCTCATAACCACGCCCTTATACATAAAATATGAATTGCATTCACAGCTCTGCTAAAATATCCATCAGTCTTCACAAAGTTTCGACTCAACTACAACTCAAAGCCACACCCATTCACATTCCACTGAATCATTTATGTCTTCCAACCCAGCCACATAGTTACTTTGTTTCATCCCAAAACTTGCAGCCCAGACAAACACAGCTTTCCTGGAAACAGATAGCCACACCACACCCAGAATTGCTGATGGTCTGTCGCTATTGTGCTGTTTTCCAATGTCTTCTGGTCTTCACTCTGTGATTAATCAAATCTTGTAAGAAGACAATATACATGCTATAATCATATAGTCATTTTGTTAAAAGCTGGATTCCCACATTACACTGCTTGGGAAAGAAGAAAGAAAATTATTGAACAATTCTTCGTCTGCATGAGTCCCTCCCCCCTCTTCCTTTTGCCCGCTCCTCTTATCTCAGGAATGTTTCTGTGTGAAGGCAGGGGAAAGTGAATCTCTGTAGCTCACACTGGATACAATACTTCCATTAACTGACCATCTTTTACTGCTGTTATCTTCCCTATTTAAACACACACATATCATTAGGGTAACAAAACTTAACCAGGTCTTTTCTGAACATTTAACACAAGCGCCGTTCTGATTGCAGACACTGAGGCACTTTCTTTCTTGCTAGTGCCATCAATTAACATCCTGACACTGCTCTGTTTTCTCACTCATTAGAACCCCCCCTCAACATCACAGGAGTTCTGATGCCCACAGTCTGTAAGCTCCAACTTCACAGTTTCTTACAGATTTTCATCCCTGTTGCCAGCCAGGCAACCTGCTGTCCGGGGCCACACTTTCTCTAACATTCTTTTTCACATTTTAACTTTCAATTCTCCATTAATATCACATCCTGCAATCTTCATTAACTTCTTATAATTTTTACATGTTGACTTCCTTCTTCTCTCGCTACAAGCTGACGAGCAGTATATTCTCCTTCTTCATGTGAGTGGGACTGACCCATCTCAACAACAGTATTTCAGACTGACACACACACAAAACAGAGGAGTGATCAGCACCTTTAACCCTTTCCTCCGCAGACAAAGGATTCACCCTCCCCTCTGGTTGGCTCAAATCTGACTATCACGTCTGACTAGTCAGCTGGGACTCCCCGCACGTCTTCCCCTGCTCCAGGGGTCAGGCGGGCTCCGCCGTGTCTTCCTGGGGTCAGGTCAGGTGGAGAATATCTCCGCAGTCTTCCTTTATTTCAAAGGGTCATGAGGCTCCACGTGTCTTCCTGGCCAGGTCAGCCGGAGTTTACTTTGTCCCACACCTCGGCGCTACAGTGCCCCCTTCCAAACCAGGAGGTTACTGTTCCCTCCCTTTGTCTGTGGTTTTACCGTCTGTGCTCAACTCACTCCTCACATAAATCACAGACACACACAAAACATATACACACCAGAGTGATCTATAATTTCAGACTATTGGTTCTATAGACTCCAAGCTTTCAGCATTACAGCCGACTACGATACTTACATCGGTACCACCTCACAGCAGACTGAGCTATCTGAGCATGACAAAGTAAATAGCAGAAAGGCAGATGAGATAAAAAGTTTTCTCACCTTTCTTTGAGGCTGCGGTCCTCTCCCCTCTGCCGTTCGTCAAGCTCAGGGGCCCGTCTTGTCAGCTGTTGGATGCTACTTTCGCTTAGAGTCCCATCTGGGGTGCCATTTTGATAAAGTAGCCCTAAATTAGAGCATTTGAAATACACTCTGGTGCTCCAAATCAATGTACCCCCAGGGGGTTAATATCCACGCGTGGTTGAGAGACTAGACACGTCCCAATTTTGTAATGGCTTCTATTCTAACAATAATAGTGCATACGTCATATGTGACACTTCAAAGAGGCGCTTCTCTATAGGCAGTGAATAATATATACATATCATCGAGCCATATGATTGGCTTATGCATTCCTTCACACTCTATATACCTCCCTTGGGACACCTGTACAAGGTTGAGAAACCAGACACTGTCCACAGCACAGCTCTTTGCCCCCCCCCCCCTCTCTTCTCCAGTCTTGAAACAAAGAGGGGGTGGGTGGGCACTTGGAGAAGAAAAAGTTAACTCATTACAATCCTAGATATACAAAAATATAGAATAAAATTCACACATCTTTAACACCCTCCCTCCCAGACCCTCCCACCTCCTATCAAAAAGCAAGGACAGCATCCATCTTAGATTCATTCTGAAGCTGCAGTGTCACAAATTTGACTAAGTTGTAATCGCAATGCGATTAATACAGGTTATATTAATCGCATTGCGAATTCAACTTAGAGCTGGGTTCCTAATGGCTGTATTGCTAGAATATAACGAAGATTGAGAATATAGTGCCATATTCGTTATATTCGTCAATTCTAGCAATACAACCATTAGGTACTCAGATCTAAGTTGTAATCGCAATGCGATTAATGCAGGTTATATTAATCACATTGCGAATTCAACTTAGAGCTGGGTTCCTAATGGTTGGCGTTGCTATGGCTGATGTCACCCGGTGCGGTAGAAAATGGTGTCACCCCTGCTCCCCCCCCGAAGCCATAATAAAGAGATAAAGAGAAAAAAAAGAAGTCACTAAGTCAGCTCCAATCAGATATCTGCATAGACCCAGAGTCTTGGTCTATGTGCAGATATCTGATTGGAGCTGACTTCTTATTTTCTCTTTTGCACATAAACGTTTAAACTATATTCCTTAGTAAAAATGACCAGTCCACACCATGTGGGTCCATATTGATGAGGGCCCCCTGAGCAAAGATGAGTTAATGTGGCCGGGTGGCCTCAGCCCACAGTTCAACCCAACCCCTTATGTCTCCTGGCCTGGGGCCGTCTCTATAATAATCCACCAGTAATTTATGAATGGGGTTAGGTTATTAACTTATTATTATTGGGGTATTATTAAAATAATTTGGTCTATAAAGTAAGAGCCGCTCTACCTACCTCCTCCTCCCGGCACCAGAGACTCCTGCAGGGCAGCTGCCGCGGCGCCCCACCACTCACCAGGCTGCAGTGAGTCACACCCCCGTCCCCCTTTACCACGTGGCGGCGCGACGTGCTTGCTTGCGAAGTTTAGAAGTTGAACTTGTGAGTGAGAACTCCTGCGTCGGCGGGCCGCAGGTGACACCCCATCAGACTGGTGTCACCCGATGCGGCCCGTACCCACCGCACCCCCCTCGCAACGCCACTGGATCTAAGTTGTAATCGCAATGCGATTAATACAGGTTATATTAATCGCATTGCGATTACAACTTAGAGCTAAGTTCCTAATGGTTGTATTGCTAGAATTTACGAATATAACGAATATAGCACTATA
Organism: Bufo bufo; assembly: GCF_905171765.1. Lineage (NCBI taxonomy): Eukaryota > Metazoa > Chordata > Amphibia > Anura > Bufonidae > Bufo > Bufo bufo. The sequence continues at coordinate 208,973,603 of NC_053396.1, read as the reverse complement.
TTCTCAATCTTCGTTATATTCTAGCAATACAACCATTAGGAACCCAGCTCTAAGTTGAATTCGCAATGCGATTAATACAGGTTATATTAATCACATTGCGAATTTAACTTACCACTCTCTGCGTCAACTATGTAATTTTCCATGGGAGTTTTGCCATGGATCCCCCTCTGGCATGCCACAGTCCAGGTGTTAGTCCCCTTGAAACAACTTTTCCATCACTATTGTGGCCAGAAAGAGTCCCTGTGGGTTTTAAAATTCGCCTGTCTATTGAAGTCTATGGCGGTTCGCCCGTTCGCGAACATTTGCGGAAATTCGCGTTCGTGAACGGAAAATTTTATGTTCGCGACATCTCTAGTAGGACCCCCACCAATCTAATAGCTATTCCCTATCCTGTGGATAGGGGATAGCTTTTTCCAACTCTAATACCCCTTTTAGCAAAGCAAATTCAGTGAACTGTGGTGGACTGATCATCTACTGTATACTATAAAAATCAATGTCTGTCGCCTGAACCGTTCTTCAGTCTTGGGAAGGTTTTCATAACGGTCTCAGCTCTCTAGAATTTACTGTTCTTGAGATATTCCCAAAAAAATGCAAATGTGACCCGTATTAGCCAATCGATGCTCACAGTCTTCGCCTCACTGACATACAAACAGTTTTACACCAGGTTTCCATAAAAACTGCAATTTTTCTTCACTGTTATAAGTCACTGTTAAGGGGGTGAATGATGTGGAGGTCAATGTTAAGGGGGTGGTGCACAATGTAGGTCATTCTTAAGGGGGTGAGGCACTGTAGAGGTCACTGTTAAGGGGGCTAGTTCTTGATATCAGATCGGTGAGGTCTGACACCCCGCACCCCCACCCATCAGCTGTTCACTGAAGTGAATAAGAGCTGAGCGATGCCTCTTGTTCCATTCAGTGTTTCCAGCACCAGAGGCCACAGGGAACAGCTGATCTGTGGAGGTGCCGGGAGTCAGACCCTCACCGTTTGAATATCAATGACCTATCCCGAGGATAAGTCATCAGGAGCCTTGAAAACCCCTTTAATGGAGCATTGGTCATATATGTACGTACAGTATATTGCTCTATTCCCACCGAGAACTTGGGGTCCCCAGTTATAGTGATCGTGGGGGTTTCATGTCCAGAATACTCTCCTACAGAAGTCAATGAACATCCCATTTCTATTGTGTCCTATGGTCCATGAGGCAGTCATAATTCATAAATGTAAATGCTGTAAATAGCATTTCAGGTGCAAAAGTTGTCCCCAGAATCATGTACAAAAAATAAAAAATAAAATCCATGTCACATCTACTACAGAGGTACAAGGAGCAGTGTCGGACATTTTTTTTTATATGAACATAGGCTGGTTGAGGAGCTGTACATTGAATATATGTATGTAGTGTACTAAATCTAATGTGTTATGTGCCACTTGTGCAGGGGGTGGGAGACTAGGGGCCCACCTTACTCAGGGGCCCACCAGGGGATTCCCCTGTACCCCTGTGGGCCAGTCCGAGCCTGACAAGGAGGATGTGGTCCAGGGGTTGGGGAGAAGACGTTTCCCAGGAGACAGAAAGTGTTCTGTAAGAAGGCGATAAAAACTGAGATATTTAGGGTGGGAGCTCCTGGGAGACAGTGAGGAGTCGTCCCTCACAAGGGTGGGTTCACATCACGTTTTATGCTTCTGTTTGACGTATATGTTACAAAAAAGGATACAAAAACTTAGCACATCACGTTCTTGTATCCTGCACAGTCCAGTAAAAAACGTATAAGTATTTTTTTTCAATGGTAAAAAAAGGATACGTTTTATTTTTACAATGGAACTCTATGGTGATCGGATGCCACTGTATGGCATCAGTCTGTGGCATCCGTTTAACGTATATGTTTTTTGTATATATTAAACGGATGGGAAAAACGTGATGTAAACCCACCCTAATACTGACCGCCATAAGTCACCTCCAGAGGCCGGTCTGTGAGGAGAGGGGGGGGGGGTTGCTAAGGCAACGGTGAGCTTTGAGGAGAGCAGAGCGGCCTGCAGTGTGATGGAGGACTGAGGAGACAAGATGGAGGAGCAGCTACGTAATGTGAGGAGAAATTCTGAGGAAATAAGCTGTATATGGTCACTGGGCGATTATATACCTCAGTCTGAGCAGACAGAAGCCATACTACAGGTCAGTGTATGACAGGAGAGAGCGGAGGGCGGCCATTAATAACCTGAGAGACAGATACTGAGCGCAGAGACCGACAGCACAGGCCTGAAGAGACTAATGGGGTAATTTATTATGGGAAGTATGCAATTTTTTGGTGCACTTCCGTCACAGATTTGGTCGCAAAGGAGATTATCGGCCCAATATGCCACTTTTCTGAGGTGGCGGAAAAAGGGGGCATGGGCCGGGAAGGGGCAGACCTTCTGATTCATCATTTTCTACGCCTGTTTTTGGCATGGAAAATGACTTAAATCAACGCCAGCAAGGGAGCTGGCATAGATTAAAGCAAGTCGCACGGCCGCCGGTAAAGCGCTGAGTCATGTAGAGCCCGGCGCCTCTACATAACTTAGGCGCATCAAGCGGCAGCGCACATAAAATAAGACCAGCGTCTAAATCGCCGCTCTTAGTAAATGTCCCCCTAATAGACCAAATAATTAAAGAGAGCACCTCTGTTATAGGACAATTATATACCACATCCTCCTCAGAGAGGGTTAAAATCTTAAAGGGGTTTTGCCACTACAGCAAATAGCATTTATTATGCAGGGAAAGTTTCCATAGTTACGACCACCCTGTATTCCAGCAGCACGGCTCCGCTTGTACACTATAGAAAAAAGCACCAGCCTACGTGAGCTCCCACGGTCCCGGCCACCAGAGAGGCCGTCACTTTTCCCTATAGTGTGTAAGCACGACCACAACAAATTGATTGTAGGGTGGTCATTACCATGGAAACAAGCAGTATTTAATGTGGTGGGAAAATTAATCTAGCCAGCAATATGGACAATACATTAGTAAGTGCTTTGTAATAACTTTCTCTACATAATAAATTCTATCTGCTGAAGTGAAACAACCCCTTTAATTACATTTAATATTAAAGGCTGGCGCCTAATAACTACTTCTATCCTAGGGGTGAGCGTGAATGAGAACAGACTTGTAGATGACTATGTTTGTGCTTTGTACATCTACTTTTATCGTATATTGTGTTATTCAAGTCTTTCCCAGTTTTCCATATAAAGAAAACCCTAAGCAGATATAATATAAATCCTGGTTTGGTATCATCCCCTGAGATCTTAAAGGCACCTTTGGGGGCAATTTTTTTTATTTTATTTTTTATTATTGCATTGTACTATGTTTGAGCTCAAAATAACTTTTTCAATTGGTGTTTATTAAAAATGTTGAGCCCTTTTCTCTGTACAGCCTTGAGATTCTCTAGTAGCAGGATCTGTATTTTCACTCTATTCTATCAGGCAGTTCAGCTGACAACTCCTTATCTCTGATCTCTGGCCTCCTAAACACTCATTGTAGCTCAGTTCTGTCTTACTGATAAGGATATGGCTTATATAAGTGATTACAACCTTTTAGAAATTTAGAGATAAAGGTTTGCAAAGTGAAAGTGAAAGTTCAATTCACATAGCTAGACAGGGTTAACCCTTTGTGACAGAACAGCTGAATATTTTTAATAAAGACCAATTGAAAAAAATAGTTTAGCCCAAAATGAGTAAAATGCAATCATAAAAAAATTGGCGCCCGAAAATGTACATAGCCTTTAGCTATTGGCATATATATAGTTAGGTAAGGACGTCCTGAGTCATTCCTGGTGTAGAGAAATCCTCTTCATCACATGTGAGCTTGAAATAACAACTCGGGTGGAGGAACTATGTGACGTCCAAGGAAAATCCTTGCTTGCTTCATCCATAAAGGATCGGTGTTTGAACCGTTTTTTTTGCCCTCCATGTGTCATCCATCCGCGGACACTGCTCAGCTTAATTTCCAGAGCAACTTCTACCAGTGGTCAGTGAAAAACGGACCAAGCACGGATGCCAGCTGTGTTGTTTCAGTTGTTTTTCACGGAGCCATAGACTTCAATGGGCATGTTTGGTCTGCATCATGGATCAAAGAAGTGCATGTCTCTCACGGTCAGTGAAAAACTACTGATGTGTGAACAAGCAAATGAAAACCAATGGGTTGTATGCTGTCCACAGAAACTGCACATAGCACACGTCTCTGAAAAATGCAAATGTAAACGAGGCCTATGTCAAAGAACAAAACCCAAGGACACTAGTTATTTAGGCCTCATGTATGCCTTTTTTTTTTTAAAACAATTTTTTTTATTAAGATCTGGCATTTGGCAATATTGTACATACATTAATGTATCACATACAGTGGTCAGTACATTGCATCTAAATAGGGTTCCAAAAAGCAATAGAATGACAATTTAACATAAAGCAATGCATGTTGAAGATTATGCCTAGATCCATATTTTTTTTTTCAACCCTCACCCCCCCCCTCCCTCCCTCCCCCCAGAAGGAAAAAAATTAGAAAGAACAAGTCAAGTCAAGATATGTAACATCCTGCATACGTTGGAATCTCTACAATGTAATTCTAAAAGATCTCAAGCATAAAGACGAGTGGTTTTGTTATACTTGACTTCCATTTTCCCATTCCCATTAAACAGTGTAAATCTTAGCACTCCAGATAAGCTAAAACACCTCAGATTAAACCAGTAGATCTCCCAAGCTACCTGCTACTCTAGCTTTCATGTACCATGATGTGTCTACAAATGGTTTCATAACCTCTTTTTTCTCATATAAGGTGAGTGACCTATCAATAAATGGTCTCCACTTATTGATAAAGAACTGTATGGATGATTCCTTGTTACGTTCCGCCTCCAATCTATCCATGTACATGAGTACTTTTACTGTGCCAATGACTTCATCCACAGTAGGCAGCTGGGGCTGTAACCATTTCCTCAGTATGCATTTTTTTGCCGCCAGCAATAGTACATGTGGCCCCTTGGTGCCCACTATGGGTGAGTCAACATCTTCCTGGTCCCTAGGAATGAATTGGAATACGCATTGTTGGGGTACATCTTTAACTTCAATCTTCCAAGTATCTTTGACATATGAACAAATTTGTTCCCAGTACATTCTCAGCTTGCTACATCCCCAAATCCCGTGTAAAAGATCAGCTTTAAACATATCACATTTGGGGCAGTGTCTTAAATAATGCGCAGGTGCATTGTCATAGGATAAGTTATAGGCATAAGTTGCCCTGTGTATTATTCTGAAGTGTGTTTCTCTCCAATGCTCGCTGCTAATGGCACATCTTATTTTATCCATCCCCTCACGTATTTTAAAGGTAAGTTTGTCATCGGTTACCTGTTTCTCCCATTCTTTGAAGACCGTCTGCGCAACCCCTTCCAATTTAACGTTCATTAGCTTTCTATATAGTATAGAAATAGAGTCAACGTTGCTCGCCTGGTTCATCAAACTGGCAAATCTAGTTATAGCTGTCTCAGTACCCAATGTATTTGATTGGGCTGCGCAGAATGTCCTTATCTGCAAAAACTGCAAGTATTGGTTTGCGGATATAGAGTATTTGGACTGTACTTCATCCCAGGGTAGCAGCTTTAATCCATTAACAGTCAACAAATCTCCTAGGGTCTTAACATTTTTCCTACGCCAATTTTGAAACAGGCTATTAGATCTCCCCTGGGGGAAGGATGGAAGGGACCACAACGGCATATAGGCTGATATATAGATAGGTAATCTATATAATTTTCTGACATGTTTCCAAGCCGCTATTGTGTCCCTGAGTATCAGAGCTTGTTTGGCCCTCTCTGGAAGTAGCGGAGTTTTGGTATGTAGCAGAGCATGTAGGTCAAGAGGCGCCACTAATTCTTGCTCTAACGCCCTATCAGCGTAATGTGATGTTCCCCATACCCAATCTCGAACGTATCGCCATAGTGCTGCCAAGTTGTAGCCCCATATATCAGGCAATTGTAGGCCCCCCTCCCATTTTAGCAGGCAGAGTTTCCTATATGCTATACACTGTCTCTTTTTCTTCCACAAGAAAGCTACAAACGCGGACTGCAGCTTATTAATGTCTGTGTGTTTCAATAACAGCGGTATCGTTTGCAACGGGTATAAGAGTCTGGCAAAACTTGTCATTTTAATGAGGCTTGCCCTCCCTAATAGGGTCAGCGGGAGTTCTTGCCATCTCTGCAATTCTTGAATAATTTTAGCTATGAGTGGGTCATAGTTCAACTTATACATCATGGCCGGGGATTTACTTATTTTTATTCCTAGATATTTTATATAGTCTCGTGCTACCGTGATCAGACCTTCCTCATGGCTTTCTCTTAAACCCTTCCCCACCTGTAGCAACTGACATTTCGTTACATTGATCTTATACCCCGTAAAAGTATGCACTTTATTTAGGGTATCGAGAACTCTTGACAAATCCTTAGTAGGGTCACGCAAAAACAGCAACATATCGTCCGCAAAACATGTCAGTTTAATTTCCCTATTCCCCACCTTTATTCCTTCATACACATCTGAACTTATCAGGTGCCTAGCAAGTGGTTCAAGAGCTATGTTGAACAAAAGTGGGGAAAGAGGGCATCCTTGTCTCATGCCTTTCTGGAGTTGGAATTTTTCTGACAAGAAACCCGGGAGACAAATCCTAGCTTGCGGGGCGGTATAGATTGCCTTGACAAACGCCCTAAAGGGGCCTTGAATTCCTATCTTATCTAGGACTAGATCTAGCCATTGCCAGTTAACGTTGTCGAAGGCCTTTTCAGCATCTAAGGCCAAAAGTGCCTCGCTTCCCATCTCATCCGTCTCCCGTCTCCTGAGGAGCCAATCCTGAACTGCCAAGACTGTTTGTATGTTAATTGTGGCTGAACGGCCTTTCACAAATCCAACTTGGTGGGAGCCAATGAGTTTGGGGAGGATACTAGCAAGTCTGTTGGCCATTATTTTTGCTAGAATTTTTAGATCCTGATTTATCAAAGATATTGGTCTATAAGACCCCGGGAGAGTCGGATCCTTCTCCTGTTTGGGTATCAGTTTAATATGTGCCAGGTTACCTGAGGGCATTACCGTATGTGTTTGGATAATGGACTGAAATAACAATAGTAGACTAGGAACTACCTCTGGTCCCAGGGATTTATAAAATTCCGCTGGGAAACCATCGGGTCCCGGGGCCTTCCCATTTTGCAGAGACTTTATCACCAAGTGTATTTCTTGTTCCGTGACAGGGGCATTAAGCATTGACAAATCAGGCTCCTCAATAGACGGCAAAGAGACCGAGTCCAGGAAGGAACGGCCCTCAGTAATGTCGCAAGGGTCCTGGGTATATAACTGTTCATAGTAGCGTTTAAATATCTCTAGTGTGATTTTTGGATCACTAGACAAATCTCCCTCACCTGTTTGGAGTCTAGGAGGTGGCAATTGTGTTCTCTTCCCTTGTGCAAGTCTAACCAGCAACCTACCCGACTTGTTCCCAAACTTGAAAAAATATGCTGAAGAGTGGTCTGCATGGATCCTTTCTAATTTTTCCGAATAGTGGTCATAGTTATGTTTAGCCGTAACCCATTTAATTTTGTGGGCCTCTGTGGGGTTCTGTTGGAACTCTGTGTATAGCGTTCTAAGATTATTAGTAGCTTCTAAAAATTTGGAACGTGTGTCCTTTTTTTGAGCTATCGTGTAGGAGATAATTTTTCCTCTTAATACAGCTTTTGCTGTGTCCCAAAAAAGGGAAGGGTTGTCTTGGTGCTGCCCATTTGTATCTTTGTATTCCCACCACCATCCTAACAGCTTAGATTTAAAGGTTTCATCCATAGCTAAGTATCCTGAAAGTAGCCATATAATATCCTGGCCCTTTGCGGTGACTTCTCTCAATCTCAATGATACCGGTGAATGGTCAGAAATCACCATCTCTTCTATCTTTACCTTGCTTACTTTGGTGGACAATAAGCTGGACCCTAGAAAGTAGTCTATCCGAGACCAAGCACATTGAGAGTGAGAGGTGTGTATATTCCCGTTCCATGGGGTTGCAATGTCGCCAGATATCCGTTAACTTGGTCGCGTCCATCATACTGGGAAGCATGGACGTGGCCTTTTGCTTGTCTGCTTTGCTAACCCTAGTCCGTTTTCTATCTTCAAGGACTGAGTGTACCATATTAAGATCCCCTCCAAGTAACACTAGGTCATTGGAATCTTGCAAGATTCGCCTTTCTAGATTCCCCATGAAGGGACCTGCTTGTACATTTGGTGCATAGACATTATAAATTGATAGCGTCCCCGCCGGGGTTTCAATGGTTAAGGTTATTAATCTCCCGCTGTCATCCGCTTCTGTTGTCAGTATCTTATAATTTAGTTTTTTATGCAGCAATACTAACACACCTGCCTTTTTCCCATCAGATGGGGACCCTATCACTTCTCCCACCCATAACTTCTGCATTCTTTTAAAATCCGCCTCTCCCAGATGCGTTTCTTGTAACAAGGCGATATCCACATGTAATTTTTTCAGGTGACGTAAGACCATCATTCTCTTATGAGGAGAGCGTAGCCCCTTGACATTCCAGGTCACTATATTGACCATCTTGTTACTGTACTAATTTCTATCACAAGGTACGAATAGAATATCTGCAGTGCTATAAAAAAAAAAAAACCCGTCTCCCTCCCTTCCCAACTTGTAAAACAAAATAACCCCTTTATCACCTAGGGTGATGGCGAACTTGTAACTTTCTGACTTCGCTTTTTTCTCGTCTATCTAGAGACCTCGCTATCTCTAGTTCTCCTGTGCTCAATTCCAACAATGGGTATACAATCCCTAACCGTTATCCGGAAGAACCTTTGCTCAGTATACATAACAAACTCTTTGAGATTATGTGATTTCCCGACTTAATACCTAGACAGGGGATCAATATACGGTTCCATGTCAAACATCTGGCGACGGTTTAACGGGGTAGCTTACTACCATCCACCAATGAGGGTCATGGAAGTCGTCAGTACCATAGAAAAAACAACAATTTGCCATAAATGTGATAACTCACTAACATGACTACCATTTACAGGTACGATCAATTCTTCCCAGAACAAGTGCCTATCACTTTAGTCCCTTCTGGAACGACGATCTTCAAAGTTCCGATTTCCTCGTCGGCGTGGTGATCTCGGCCTTTGTGATGTTGGCCTGTCTCGCTGTGACGATGGTGGTCTTCCAGATTGTGTAAGCGAGTCAGGAGTCCACTCTGCTGCATCCTCTAATGTAGGTAAATTTACACTTTTCTCGGCCTCCTCTGGTGTCATGAAAGTTTCTGTGGAGCCATCATCCGTAAATACCTTCAAGATCGCCGGGTATAGCAAGGCGAACTTTCTCTTTTTCCTTGCCAGATTTGAGCAGATAACTGAGAAAGCCCTTCTTCTTTTGGAAACCTCAGCACTGTAATCACCAAATAGTAGAACTTTATACCCTCTAACATCGATCGGCTTCCCTCTCTTCTTGAAGTGACCCAAAATGTCGGCTTTTTCTGCGTAGTTCAGATATTTAACAATAGTGGGACGAGGCCTTACAATATTATCACCGTCATTGCGATCGCCATTTTGATCTGAACGCATCGGGCCTACACGATGTGCCCTTTCCACAACGCAGGGGCTGCGGATGCCGAGGGCCTTTGGTATGTCCACCGCACATATCGACGCAAGCTGGCCGGAAGGTATCGACTCTGGTAGGCCAATGATTCTTATATTGCTGCGTCGAGACCGATTTTCCAGGTCTTCTAGTTTATCACGGAGACCCGAGGTGGACTGTAGTACTGCCTGTAGTTGCCTCTGGGACTGGCCCAGGTCATTTTCAAGTGAGCTGATCTTGTCTTCCAGCTCAGAAATCTGGGATGAGTGCCTAGATACGTCGGCCTGGAGCTGCGACAGTGTGGTTTCCACTGCAGCCTCAAGCGCGGCTTTAATGTCTGGGGCTAAAAGCTTAGCAACTTCCACTGCCAAAGCTTTACATCCTACCCCTAGTCCTTGCAGTACCTCGGTCTCCTGGTCGGGTTTCTCCACGTCCACCTCCGGTTCGATGACCTTCAAGGTGATGGGGGGAGGCTGGGATGAGGATCTGGCTGAACGCATGAGGCGATCTGCAGCGCCCGCCATTTTGTCTTCCCCTGCTTCACCCTTCGTGTGCTTGCGGTATGCCGGGCTTCCCACACTGGCACCACTTCTGGTCAGGTATTTCTCCATCCACTCCGGAGGAGATATAAAACAAGTGAGCGGGGTTTGCACCCCTTTGATAGGTGTTAGTGGCTTTGTAGTCGGTTCTCCGGCACGGAGTTCTCTTCTCCTGCTGCTTCACATACGAGCGCCGGAACCGGAAGTCCATGTATGCCTTTTTTGATTGTCTAAGTGGCCCTTTACACGGATAGGGAATCTAAAAGATAATCCCTAACGAGAGTTCATAGGAACTCTCGTTAACGATTATCTGGCGGTGTAAGTGTACCGCCGATTAACCAATGAATGAGCAAAATGCTCCAGTGGCAGATCGTGCTGTGTAAATGCAATCTACTGCCGGCAAACAACGAGTCAGTATGGGGAAGAGCGATCACCTCTCCCCAGGGCCGGCTTTGGGAAGGGGGGGAATGGGCCGATCCTCTAAGGAGCCCCCTGCTTCAGTCCCGGCAGATTGCAGATGGTTGAACAGTCGGGACTCCAGAGTGTGGGGAATTTTCTGGCTTAGGAGTCCCTGATCTGACTCCATATATGGAGTCAGTGTTCTGAACATGAAAGGGGTATCCCAAGCATGGTCACTATGCTTGGAGACACCCTGTGTATATAAGTCTAATTTAGACTATTTTTGGAATGTTTCTGTGGAGATTCAAACTTACAACCATCTACATCAGGGATCAGCACCCTTCGGCACCCCAGCTGCTGTGAAACGACAATTCCCAGCATGCTCTATTCATTTCTTTGGGAGTTCGGAGAAAAGCAGAGTAAGTATGCATGCTGGGAGTTGTAGTTTCACAACAGCTGGAGTGCAAAATGTTGCCTACCCCTGGCAAGAACCTTAACCACTGGGTTATAGAGCTCAATGCTAAGCCATTGCTGAAAAACCTCATAGAAATTTCTCTTGTATAATACAAGAGAAACGTCTATGAGGTTTTTAATATAAGAGAAACTTCTATGAGTTTTTTTCAGCAATGACTTAGCATTGAGCTCTATAGCCCAGTGGTTAAGGTTCTTGTCTTTAATGTAAATGGTTGTGAGTTAAAATCCCCACAGAAACATTTTAAAAACAGTGGCTAAATAAAACTTAAATACACGGTGTGTCCTCAAAAGTAAAAAGTTTTATTTTGTTGAGAAAAAAATGGAGCAAAACGTAAAATATGATCAAAAACCACCCTTATTAACCCACATCAACCTTTTTAACTTGTGTAACCAGTATTTTTTGTTGGGAAAGGTGGTAACCCTAACAGCACCAGGCCCGCTCACTGCAGCAAGATAAGCCTCATCAGGAGTCACTTCGTAAAATATTATTTTTTTCTTTTAATCGCGATATTCTGACCCTCATAACTTTTTTATAGATATTTCTACGGATATGTGTGGGGGCTCATTTTTTGCAGGACGAACTGTCGTTTTTGACAATACCATTTTGGTGTGTGTATGACTAGATCACTTTTTACTCAATTTACTTGGGCGATGAAAAAAACGTGAATTGGCCTTTTTTACATTTTTTTCTTTTATGCCATTCACCATATGGGCTAACTTTTTTGGGGGCGTTTTTGCATGCGGTGATGCCAATAATGCAATTTTTTTGTTTCTTTTTATTTTGATGAATGGGGGTAATTTAATTTATTATTTTAATAATTTATATTTTCAAAACATTATTATTATTATTTTTTTTACTTTTTGTCCCCCAACTGGACCACAATTTACAATCATCAGATGTAAATTGTCTGTATAGAAATCACTATATCACAGTTCAGTGCTGCCATCTAGTGGCCTGAACTGGGATATACTAACAATGAGCCTGGAAGCCTAGTACAGGCTGCAGCTTATTTATAGAACAGGGTGCGTTCCCAAAACTCCGCTGGGGGAAAGCACGCCTGAAGAGGAATCCCGCACTTCCGGTTTTTAACACTCTCAAATGCCGTGAGTGAGGGGAACTCATTGCTGTGAGGGGAGAGGGCATGTGGCGTATTCTGGGGTCATGAGGGTGAATAACTGTGTGAGGAGCTTTATGGGGTGTAAATCTGTGAGGGAGCGCCGGAATCGACAGAATGTAACTGTGTTGTTAGTACATTATTACAAGATTTGGGGCCACATTTTGTCTAAAACAGGCCGTTCCTCTCCCCATACTCCCCATAGTCTGGAAGAGATCGCTGCAGGCGATTGCCAAGAAGGAACGCTTCTTTCCTGACAATCCCGTATAAGGGCTCATGCACACGACCGTATGCCCTCCGAGACATATGGTCCGTGAGCGGGCCATATGTCCCGGAGCGGCATACAACGGGAGCGCGCAGCATCATAGGTTACTATGATACTGTGCGCATCGGGCCGCCCGCCGGACTATTGTCCTGCACTCATAAGATCATATGAGTGCATGACAATAGCCCTGCGGGCGGCCTAATGTGCACAGTAACCTATGATGCTGCGCGCTCCCGTGTGCACAATGTATGCCGCTCCAGGACATATGGCCCGCTCACGGACCGTATGTCTCGGAGGGCATACTGTCATGTGCATGAGCCCTAAAGCGGTATACTAGTAATTACATGCAACCAATTGATCACAGTAACCAGATGTGCAGAAAAGCAACTTTTTTTCTTCACTGCACCACTCCTGACCCGTTGCTGTCCAGAACCTGCAGCTCAATCCGGTTTACCTGCATAAGTGACGGTATATTCTAGTGATACCAGCTTAGGCTACTTTCACACTGGCGTTTCTGGGTCCGCTTGTGAGATCCGTTTCAGGGCTCTCACAAGCGTCCCAAAACGGATCAGTTCAGCCCCAATGCATTCTGAATAGATAAGGATCCGTTCAGAATGCATCAGTTTGGCTGCGTTCAGCCTCCATTCCGCTCTGGAGGCAGACACCAAAACGCTGCTTTAACTCGCTATCATGGGACAAACCCTTTAATTGCTTTTTAGGTTGGATTCACGCATTGGGGGAATTTATCATTTCCCCTTCACCAGTTTTCTGGCATTAAAAAACAAACAAACAGTGTTTGCAACTTTTAAGTCACAACTGGCATTTTTATGCGGCCTTCGCAAAGTTTAGGATAAAGGGGGACGACGAGGTCAGGATGAGGGCAGGGCAGCCCCAGCACATTTATCATCATTATGCCAGAAACTGCCCCAAATAATGACTGAAGCTGCTCCAATCTGCTGTAGATTTCAGTCTGGTGCATATATTGCCGGAGGAGGCGTTTAATGTATGATAAGGCCTGCGCCTATGAACTTACAATACAATAAACTGAATACAAATCCATCGGTCTCTTATTTGTTGAAGAGGTCCGGGATCAGCATTTGTTTAAAGGAAGTGCTGGGGTCTGTACTTATTTTGGGGTGTGATGAAGGGGATCACATGCACTACACAGGTTGGGGCACGTGTTCACATTGCTTCTCTGAATCTTCCTGGCTATGCCTGAATGCTGCCTACAGAGCCCTGCGCAGCTGCACATATTACACAGGCATTACTTCCTGTAGGGGCTCCTGCACGCAAACGTGTTTTATTTCCATGTCCATTCCGTATGCGGAACCATTCACTTCAATGGGTCCGCAAAAAAAAATGGAAATGAATTTTTGTGTGCATTCCGTATCCATATGTCCGCATGGCTGTTCACCAAAAAAGATAGAACATGTCCTATTCTTGTCTTGTTTTGTGGACAAGGACAGGCATTGTTACAATGGATCCGCAAAAAAACTCAGTGTGCAACACCATCATCACTCTAAGGCTACTTTCACACTTGCGGCAGAGGATTCCGGCAGGCAGTTCCATCGCCGGAACTGCCTGCCGGATCCAGCAATCCGGACGCAAACAGATGGCATTTGTCAGACGGATCTGGATGCGGATCCATCTGACAAATGCATTGAAATATTCGGGAAAAACTGATCCGGTATATTTCCCCCCCCACAGATTTAAAGGTCTGCGCATGCGCGGACTGGAAGAACGGATCCATCAATGCGTCAATTTTAATGCCGGATCCGGCACTAATACATTTCAATGGAAATTAATGCCGGATCCGGCATTCCGGCAAGTGTTCAGGATTTTTGGCCGGAGGCCAAAAAACGTAAGAGGGGCTGAACTGATGCATCCTAATGCATACTGAACGGATTTCTCTCTATTCAGAATGCATTAGGATAAAACGGATCCGTTTTTTTCCAGTATTGAGCCCCTGTAACGGAACTTAATACCGGAAAAAAAAAAAGCTAGTGTGAAAGTACCCTTACGCAGCACACCTGCTGTCTCGGGGTGACATTTGACACTGACCTCTTCTTCACCCCCTACATTCAGTCTCTCGCATGCTCATGTCGCCTGCACCTCAAAACATCTCTAGAATCCTCCCCCTTTCTCACTATGGAAACAACAAAAACTCTCGTTGTCGCCCTGATCCATTCCCACTTCGATTATTGTAACTCACTATTAATTGCCCTCCCCCCACCAGACTTTACGCTCTTCAATCTGTCCTTAATGCAGCAGCCAGGGTCACCTATCTGTCCAACCGCTACTCTGATTCCTCCGCCCTGTGCCAGTCATTGCATTAGTTGCTCATACAGTATAGAATCTAATTTAAACTGCTTGTCCTCACCCACAAAGCCCTCCACAGTGCCGCACCCCCTACATCGCCTCCTCATCTCTGTCTACCACCCTGCCCCTGCTCTCCGTTCAGCCAATGACTTACGGCTGGCTTCCACCATAATCAGAACCTCTCACTCCCGGCTCCAAGACTTCTCCTGAGCTGCACCGGTTCTCTGGGATGTCCTACCCCAAGAAATTAGGTTAAACCACAATATACACAGTTTTAGGCTCTTTTTAGGGTGGCCTATAACATCCCCTGATCTAACCCCCCCCCTTATATAGCCCATTTATCGTTTCCTCAACCTGAACCTCCACCAAACTCTCCACCGCACCCAGAAGCACTTCACATATTGGCTGCTGACCGGCTCATCAGCTTTCTATCTGCTCCCCTATTTTCCCAACATGGCTGGACCATTGTACAAAACAAGCACTTTTACCTTTTGTGTCACTACTTTCCCCTCGTAGATTGTAAGCTCTTGCGAGCAGGGCCCTCATTCCTCTTGTTGTAATTATTGACCTGTCTTTTGCTATGTTATTTATGACTGTTTGTACATGAAGCCCTGAACTGTAAAGTGCTGCGGAATATGTTGGCGTTATATATAAATAAAGATTATTATTATGCAATACGGATGTCACACAGACGTCATACATATTTTTTGCGGATCTGTATTTTGCGGACCACAAAATAGATACGGTCGTGGGCATGAGCCCTAGGAAAGCATTCTCACACAGTAGATTACTAACTACAGCAAGTACAAGGCCCTAAGGCCGGGAGATTTTTTTCACTGTAGATCTGGACGCAATTCTGCAGCATAAATCACCAATTTATTAAAGAAGTAAAATTTGCAGTAAAAATCTGTGCCATGTTCTATGTTCGAAACAGAAAATTTCCACAACTTGTGAATGGTATTTTTAAAACCCCTTCCACATGTATTGTACTTTGCACTGCATGTACTCAGGGGCGGACTGGCCATAGACCTTACAGAGAAATTTCCCGCTGGGCTGATGCCCTCCTCACGGCCGGCCAGTGGATGTTTTGGGGGAGATATTTTGTGCTGCTGGACCATGGTATTTGGCTCTGTTAGGGTGGTATAGTGTGCCAGAATGTAGTATTGCTGACCCCTTCTACTTGTGTTGGACCTGCCTTCTGTCAATTTGGACCCGACTACAAAACAGGGACACTTTTGGTATTTTTTTCAGTGCCACTTTAAATTACCAGTCCGTCCCTGCATGTACTCCTACAGCCAGTATCCCTTCAGCCGGTCCCATTATTACTGGGATAGGCATTTAACTTGTTGCTCTGATTGAAGTTCTGTAATACAGATGAGACAAAAGCGTTATGAAACTTTGTGGCTTTCTGGGACACCGGGAGTTTCTGAAGCAGAAAGTCCCTGGCAGAGAAATCAATTACAAGTTCCACAAACAGAGTCACTTATCAGGTTCCCAGCGAAGCCGCCGAGACATCCCCGAGAGCCAATGAAAAGCCTGTTTATTCTGTAGTCAGTTGTCTCCGGGTAAAGACACTGAGCAAAGTGCTAACACCGAGATAAAGCATAGCTGGTGTACAGTAAAGAGGCGGCAGCAATACACAGATAGAGGTCACTGTGTCTCTACAGACTCTTCCCGGGAGTCCTTTTGGATTAACTTTCCTTGATACCAATTTTACAAAACTGCAAAGTAGAAATAAGATCTATCAGCTTAAAGGGGTTTTCCAGGAATTAACTATTGATGGGTGATCCTCAAGATAGGACATCAATATCTAATCAGTGGGGATCTGACTCCTTGCAACTCAACCGATCCTCTGTTTGAAGGGCCAAAGGCACACAGTGTAACAAGCACAGCGCCGTACATTGTATACCAGCCATGTATGGTGGCTCAGTCTCATTCACTTGAATAGGACTGGGCTGCCCAAAGACCATGTGACCGATGGACAAGACATCACAGGCCAAGAAAGAAGCCTCTTGTAACAGCTGATCTGTGGGGTTGCCAGGAGTTGAACCCAAACAATCTGATAATTACGACTTATCTTGATGATAGATTATCAATATTTAGGTGTGTAATGACAACGGTTGTGGACCAGACTGCTGAACTGGACTTCACCTAAAGCAATTGTCTTTTTCAAGTCCTAACAGTGGTTCTTGGTACTCGATACCTCACAACTTACAGTAGGGCTGCATTGCACAACAACAGGACCTTCGCAAAAAAAAAAATGGATGAAGCGGGTATCAACACTGGCAGAAAACAAGACAAGGTTAAAACTAACTCACTGGTGGATGGCAGGAACTGAATCCTGAGGGTATGGAAGGTAGACATGTACCAGCAATGGAGTGGATGGCAGATGTATGGCATATAGGCATATTACGGAGGAATGTCATTGAAAGGAATAGAACAATACTGATCAGATCAAATCAGTCAGGACAATACAACAACACAACAAACAAATCCCAAGCAGAGTAAGAAAGATAGTGCAACTACAGGTCTCAGAATGCACCTAGCACCTAGAAAACGTTATACCCTGTAACCTAAATGGAGCAAGGCTTGGAGATGTAAAGGCTGAACAATCAGCAACTCCACCCTGATCAACCAGGCAAAGCTAGGAGATAACCAAACCCAGAGAAAGATGCAATTCCAATTGTGCAGAAACTGCTCAAGCAAAATTTGTAGCTAGAGAGACCCTTGTTGCTCATAACAAAGTCATGGAACACCCCTTTAATTCTAAAATCAACTATCTTGCTCCTTGTAACAGGAAACTAGCTGAACTGAAGTGATTACATAATAGCCAGAATTTGTATATGACATTTTTAACTGTTAATCAGACCAGGGTTTGATGGGTGGAGATCTATAAAGTGGAATTATAAAGCCGAGGTCAAAGGCATGCAATCTTCAAGTTTTATTTATGCAATGTGTTTCAACAGTGAATGAGCACCTTTATCAAGTACAATGGCATAAACATACTGACCATATTAGATTGAATGGCATCTCTTGCTGCCAATTCAAACCCACCTATACTTTGAGGACACTTTTCAGACTGCTCTTTGTAAGAGCCAGATTACAAAGGGGCTCTGGGATTACTATGGTTTTTGACAGATATGTTCACGCCATTGCTTACCTCATGTACATCGTCTCTGTGCTTTTTTAATTCATTTTGGACTCTTCTGATTTATTTTTACTATGTAAACCAATCACCCCAGTTTGTTTCCATCCTGTATGTAGCTAGTTACACAGACACTCCCCTATCACTGCCCCTGACACTCCCATGGACATGGTCATGTGACCATAGCCCAGAATGAAAGATAGGCACAATAAAGGTAAAATAAATACATTACAAAATTACAACGACCTTCATAACTAATTATTTTATTCTATTCCGTTTTGTATACCTATGGGTGCAAATAGATGTGTGATCATGATATTATAATCAAGTGTCAGGGGCGTGGCCCAGCAGCCGATGGAGGAAGACGTGTGAGGGCTGAGCTCTGCTGCCACGCCACTAAAACTTGGGCCCCAAGCCTCCTCTGCTAATTCCCCATTGGCAAAAAGCTCCTAAAGAAGCCCTCACAGAGGATATTACCCCCTCTGGATCCTTTGCAGCGCTGCATACTAGGGGACTTTGTCCTGCTGCCTGGATCAAGTGCACCACCATTGTCGCCATCTTCTCTGCTGGTCCCTTCCCTGTCAGCTCCTGGCGATGCCCTCCTGCAGCGCGGCAGAGAGGAGCGAGAGTGCTCACAGGCTGAACTCCCTGCTGCCCAGGAACCCTATGCTCGTCTGCCCAGGAACCCTCTGCTCGTCCCCTCATGGCCCCTCCAGTCTCCAGCCTCACTACAGTTGCCCTGGACGTGGGCCCAGCATGGCAGCTCTGCATCCAAGATGGCGCCTGCACGTGTTGAGTTGCTGAAAGCAGGGGAGGTGACCCTCAAGGTCAGTGTTCATGAGGGGTCCCCAGCTTCCCCCCTGTCAACCTCCCCCCCAGTC
Source organism: Bufo bufo (assembly GCF_905171765.1). NCBI lineage: Eukaryota > Metazoa > Chordata > Amphibia > Anura > Bufonidae > Bufo > Bufo bufo. Next base: position 208,954,853 of record NC_053396.1, on the reverse strand, counting down.
CTCTCTCCTGGTAGTCGTGAAGGCACAATTGTGGCCATCATGGGGACGGTGTCCTCTGCTCCCTTTTCCCCTCTGGAACCAGAGGATGACATAGGAGCTAGTCCCTCAATGTAACCCTAAACTGCTCCTACTCCTGCACACACTCCGTGCTCGGATCCTGGCATATATGTGGTCTTCCCCCTCAGTTCTCCACCCCTTCCCCAGTGGATTGGGCATCTGTTATTTTTCAAATGCCTACTAAAGGGGACTTCCGAGCTCTAGTTACAGAGGTCACCGTGACATGCCGCTCTGAGGTGTACCATGATCTACACTACATTGCTACCCGTGGGGAGACCATGGAGTAGGACCATGAAGCTACATGGTCGTGTGTCTCAACTTCACATCTTGGTGTCCTCTTAGGTCATGGTGCTATGTGCCCTGCAACATCACTTGGAGGACTTAAACAATCACAGGAGGAGGAATAACATTAGAATCCGTGGCCTCCCGAGGCCCCCTGAGGAAAAGGACTTACAAGGGACCTTGGACACTCTTTTCATCCAAATTATGGAATACCCCCCATCCTGCACCACTAAACTGGACAGGGTTCACAGAGCCCTTAGGCCCAAGGAATCATCTCCCCAAAACAGAGACATTATATGCTGTGTCCATGATTTTACTTGAAAGGAAGCTATTATCATGAAAGTTAGAGACTCCCGACATCTGGAGTTCCAGTGTGCTTGCATACAACTCTTTCAGGACCAATCTTGGATCACTTTACAGAAGCAATGCCATCTTCGTCCCCTACTGGAAGCTCTGAGAGAACATCAGATCACTTACCGCTGGGGTTTTCCTTTTGTCCTGACTGCTCGAATGGATTTCCACTCCATTGTTATAAGCTCCTATGCTGATCTGGACCCTTTCTGTGCCGCTCTGGACTTGCCAGTACCTGACCTCTCTGACTGGGAGACTGCTCTGACATCTCTGCTCACTCAATTCACCTGGCAGGCGACAGGAGGTCCAGACGACACTTGTCTTCGACTAGAGTGGTGTCTGCTGATCCTGAGAGGGGGTCTTTCTCACCAAGAATGGTGATCATCAATCCCAGAAGGGTGACCCCTTATTGTTGATTTACTCACTAGAGTAGTTAAATACTCTCTCATGCCTTATTGGGGACTCTACTGTTACCACCCGCTCGGGGCCTAGGAGATCCCTATAGTGGCGTGGTTGCTGCTCGTTCGTTAAGATTGTTCTTGTTGTTTTCAATCTAGTCGTACTGCTCAAGTTATCCCCCCACTCTCTTGGGACATGGCTGGTTCGGTCCCTTTTACAATGGGGCTCTGTTTCAGCAGAGTGGGTCACTACACAGACTTCCACAGTCTGTTTTCCGTATTGTTCTCCTATTCTTCTCCTCCCCCTTTTTTTCTTTTTCTTCTTTCTAGGCCTCTTTCTGTCTTTACAAGAAACGGTCTGGAGGACGCACCCTCAGAGTAGATGCCTGAGTATCTCTCAGATACTCGAGAGAAATATAGCCACCATTTTATGTTGAATGACAAGATTGAACAGTTGATACCACCATCTTAATCATACCGCCATTTTGTGATATATTTTCAACACGTGTTATGTACATGGACTATATGCTGGAGGTGGCACTGTTATATGAAGAAAAGTTGAAGTTAATAAAGAAGTTATTTGAAGCATTTGGTGTGCTCTTTAAACCTACTGTTTCCATAGAACGGCACTAGAGAATTTACAGAGTAATAGACAGTCTGGTTAGACTAAAAGTCAGAGATACCAAAATTCTTCTAATGCCACAGCGCAAAAGGCACTTCATAGTGCTGCGCCTGCCACAAATCCTGGTTGAAATTTAGGGTTGCCTGAGATTGGTGACATCCTTCCTGGTCTATTAGATAACTTCCCCTTAGCCAACCAGTTGTTCCATACCACTAGGGCATGAGCAGCCAAAAATGGCGCTCTTCCCAGGTGCTCCCTATCTTCAGGCAACAGCCAAGGGGTGATTCGCAAGTCCCAAGGTGCTATTTGTCTTTCTAGGGCTACACATTAGCACATTTAGAGACGGTGGAATGTGACCAGTCCAATAATCTGGCAATGATAGCTGCTTCATGGTACAGCTTGAGGTCTGGTAAGCCTGCCTTGCCCTTAGATTTAGCTTTTTTTTTGGGGAGAATCTTTATTTTTCATTTGCAAAAACATGTACATATATAATCATTGTACATATATGAGAAGAAATGTACATGTAAGATACAATAGTCCAAACAGTATATCATAGAACATAGGGTCAACAATACAGGTTGGATAATACTTGGTTTACAAAAGGCATCTCTTATAATAACATGAATCATATATAAGGCATCACTATCAGTCATGGGTGTCCTTAGTCGAGACACACCATTTGCTAGTTATTTTGTAACCATCTCTTCCATGGATTCCACATCTTACTAAATCTATCATGGGAATATGTTTCCCAGCTGGTGAGCTCCTCCATCCTGTATATTTCCTGGACCTTTAATTTCCAGTCCTCCAAAGACGTAGATTTGTCACTAAACCAGTGTATTGGGATAAGGATGGTTTAACAGCCATAATGAGTAAAGAGGGTAAGAGACCCTTCACAACTGCGCAGGAAGCATTTGGTAAGGTAAGCAGGACGAGAGTGGACAAAGGTTTTATATTGGTCGAGCAAATGTGGTTAATTGTCTCTATGATGTTGGTCCAATAGTGAGCTATATTTGTGCAAGACCATCATATGTGTAGGAGGGTTCCCACTGATTTAGGACATCTCCAACATTCTGCAGGCAGCGTTGGAGATACCTTGTGTATAAAGTCCAGGGTGCAATACCACCTGGTGATGAGTTTTCCTGCATCCTGATACATCTAGAGACCCCATGAGAGCGTGCCAAAACTTTAGATATTTCTTCATCAGTTAAGGTGGTATTGAGTTCTTTTTCCCACTGCTTAATATATATCGGTTTCTTAGGTGCGGTATGATCTTGGAATAGAAATTAGATATCATTACTTTACGTGCTATGGGATAGGCTATAAACATCTCATACCAGGAAGGTTCATAATTTAGCCCCAGTTCTTTTAAGAACCAACTACATATTTTGCTAAAGTGGTGGTAATGGATCTCTGTCCAGTACCCAATCTGGTGTTGCTCTTTCAGTGTACCGAACTCAGGAACCTTCCTCCCAGTTAGCAAATCACCCATGACTGTGCCTCTAAACTTATGCCATATCCCCAAGTCATCCTTATAGTCCCTATCTAGCACGTATGGAATTAACTGTGCTGGCAAGAAGAGAGAGGTAGGTGATTGTAGTAGCCTCATTGCAGCAGCTAGTGAATGCCAAGTTTTTATAGCTCCTCTAATAGTCTGAAAGCCCTACTGCAGCTTGGAGGTTTTTGGTACTAGCCACAATTATGCTAGTTCTGCAATCTTTAAATAGTCTAAGGCTATCTGACAGCCCAGCTTGGGAGAGGATACACTCAGTAATTCTGAGTGCAGCCTAAGCTCGATGGCTTTGTAGTAGGCGTGTATATCTGACAATCCAAATCCCCCTAATTTCTTGGGTAATACCAGGATGGATTTCATATGCCAGGCCAGGCTTTTTGTTTCCATATGAATTGTGATAAAAGTCTCCTCACTAAAAGAAGCTGATTGGAACATAAATGGGGGCATTTTGCAGTAAATATAGGAGTTTGGGAGCTATATATGTCTTTATTAAGTTTTTCCTTCCCATCCAGGTCATATAGGGGATGTCTAAGATTTGTAATTGTGCCTTAATGGCTGCTAATAGTGGTGGGTAATTTAATTGGTACAATAGATTTGGGTCTTTAGTGATATTCACCCCCAAGTAGGTCATAGAGGATGTTACCCATTGGAAGGGGAATGTGTTTGTGGGTAATGCTATGTCAGTGTCCGACATATTTATTCTTATAGCCTCACATTTTGCTAAATTTATTTTAAAATTAGATAGACGACCAAATAGATCAAACAGCAGTAATAGTTCTGGAAAGGCTTCAGCTGGGTTTCTGATAAAGGGTAACATGTCGAATGCAGCCACTTGGTGAGTGACCGGATTTACCGTCAGACCTTTAATATTCGTATCTTGTCTCATGGCTTGTATCAGTGTCTTTAAGCACAATTTGAATAGTGTGGGCATCCTTGTCTAGTGCCATTTTTTATTTCAAAGGGTGGGGAAAGAACCCCATTAACTCTGGCATGTGGGGCAGAGTATAGTGACATTATTGCCGAGACGAACTGTGATTGGAAGCCAAACTTGCTTAGCACACGTTCCATAAACAGCCAATCTACTCTATCAAAGGCTTTCTCGGCATTAGTGCTGAGAAAATCCATCGAAGTGCCTGTGCGTTTTGCATATTTCAATGCTTGCATAACCCTAAAGGTACTATCCCTACTTTCCCTGCCCTTCGCAAATCCAGATTTTTCTGGGGAGACTAGCTTTTGGAGAAGAGGGGAGATTCTTGATGCAAGTACCTTCGCCCACAGTTTCATATCTGAATTCAATAATGATATTGGTGCATCTGGATCTTTCCCTATTTTGGGCAACACTGCAATATGTGCCTCTAATGCCTGCGGCACTGGGACACTCCCTCCTAATAGTGCATTGAAGTACTGCTCCAATCTAGGGCTAAGGACTGCAAATAACTTTTTATAGTAAAGGACAGGAAAGTCGCCCGGGCCTGGACTCTTTCCATTAGGGGTTGAGTTTAGGGCAGTTTGTATCTCGTGTAGTGTGATAGGAGCATTAAGGGTGGATATGTCTGTGGTTGAAAGAGTAGGTAGCTTTAATGTTGACAAAAAGCTATCAATGTCCAAAAGTCTATTGTTTCCAAGGATCTCAGGTTATAGAGATCAGAGTAAAAAGCTGAGAAAGCTGAGGCTATGTCCCTAGTATCGGTAAGTAGCGTACCATTCGTAGATTTGAGTTGTCTGATATGGGTTTGAGCAAGTATTTTCTTAATTAAGGCAGACATGATCTTATTACCTTTTTCTCCATGGGCATAATGTTTATGTTTCACCTTCAAATATGTTCCTGCAGCCCTAGCATTAAAGGGGTTCTTCAGGAATAAAAAAAAATGAAAATACTTAAATATTATTTTATAATAAATAAATTCACAAATACCTTTCATTATTTAGAATGGCTTGTTTTGTCTAGGGAGCAATCATTAGGAGAAATAAAATGGCCGCCGTCCTATCAGTACACAAAAAACCTGTCCTAATCACACAGGAGGACAAGTTACTTCACAGCACTGAGGTAAAGCACTGCCTCATCCTCCTCTCTGCTCTGCTTGTCAGGAATCATGATCCTGAATACAGGTGAATCTCTGTGGGAATGGAGAAGATGAGGAAACATGAGAGGAGGATGAGGTGTGGCCAGGGGCGTAGCTATAGGGGGTGCAGAGGTAGCAGTCGCTACCGGGCCCAGGAGCCTGAGGGGGCCCAAAGACCCTTGTGCTGCAGTATAGCAGTATAGCAAATGCATACTGGTCAAGTTGACGGCTGGAGGGAAGGGGTTAGGTCAGGAATTTGGCATGGTGGGGAGGGAGGTGCCGTTTCAATTTTTGCCTCAGGCAGCATGAAGGCTATGTGCTTCCCTGCCCCTGGCCACAAAGCACTGAGGGAAGGGGGGCCCAAGCTGAACTCTTGCACCGGGGTCCATGAGCCTTTAGCTACGCCCCTGCAGGCATGTCTTCATTTTTTTTTCGCCGGCAATAAAACCGTAGCATGCTACGGTTTTATCTTTTGCCTGATCAGTCAAAACGATGTTCAATAAAACAAGTAAAAAAACAGACATCATATAGTACACAACAATCTCGTTCTAACAAAGCTAGAACCAGCCCTGTACCTCACATGGATCCAGAGATCTCTCCATTCTCTGCTCTAATTGTTCCTAATTCTTTTCAGCCTGGCAGCTCAATGGGGTGTGTCCTTTCCGCTGCAGCTCTCTCCCTGTAACTGCCATAGCTTCTAATAGAACATATGGCAGGTTGCAGTTGGAGATTTAAACTGGGCATGTGCGACCAGCTCAGTGAGACGGACAAAAAATAAGGAAAAGAACAAACAGCAGGTGGCGCTATACAGATACATTTTATTGAATAACTCACTGGCTATATTACATTTTTAATTACATGCAACTACAAAAGTATTCAGATCCAGGTGCTGGTTTGAATAATGTAGAATATGTTTTGTGACACAACCCCTTTAAATAGTATAGGACTCAAAGTTCAAACCATTGTGCTGTGTTCATGTTTCCTCTCCTTATTGTGTAAAGCTTTTATACGAATCTATTTTTTCATTAAAAGATTGTATTTTTTTGCTAAAAATGATAAATTGTAATTCTTTAGGCCCCTTTCACACGAGCGAGTTTTCCGCGCGGGTGCAGTGCGTGACGTGAACGCATAGCACCCGCACTGAATCCTGACCCATTCATTTCAATGGGGCTGTGCACATGGGCGGTGATTTTCACGCATCAGTTCTGCGTTGCGTGAAAATCGCAGCATGTTCTATATTCTGCGTTTTTCACCCAGCCCTGGCCCCATAGAAGTAAATGGGGGTGCGTGAAAAACGCATTGCATCAAGTGCGGGTGCGATGCGTTTTTCACTGATGGTTGCTAAGAGATGTTGTTTGTAAACCTTCAGTTTTTTATCACGCGCGTGAAAACGCATCAAAACGCATTGCACCCGCGCGGAAAAAACTGAACAACTGAACGCAATCGCAGACAAAACTGACTGACCTTGCTTGCAAAATAGTGCGAGTTTCACTGAACGCATCCGGACCTAATCCGTCACGCTCGTGTGAAAGGGGCCTTAAAGCGAAGGTTATCTGATGATCTTATACGATATATCAGTATAATTAAGCAGTCTGTGCCTTTAGTGTGATTGCACTGTAGATATGGAGAACTTACAGTGTATTCATTCCAGACAGGAAGTATTCATGAAATGTAGGTTCCTCCTGTAACAATATAATACATTATATTCCTGTTGCTGGCATTGGCCTGAAACAAGTAAACTGTATGTTTTCATATATGCAAATGAGCCTCTAGGAGCAACAGGGGTGTTTCTGTTACACCTAGAGCCTCAGCTCTCTCTGCAACTGCCGTGACCTCTGCACGGCAGATTGACAGGAGAAGGCAGAAGGGTCTGGGATCCAAGGAGTTATTGTGATTGCCTGGAGCCGGGAAGGAATTTTTACCCCTAAAAGCAGGAAAATTGGTTTCTACTTCATGGAATTTTTTTGCCTTCCTTTGGATTAACTTAGACCTCTTTCACACGAGCGTGACGGATTGGGGCCGGATGCATTCAGAGTGCGTTCAGTGAAACTCGCACTATTTTGCAAGCAAGCTCAGTCTGTTTTGTCTGCGATTGCGTTCAGTTGTTCAGTTTTTTCCTCGCGTGCGCAATGCGTTTTGATGCGTTTTTCACGCGCGTGATAAAAAACTGAAGCAACCATCAGTGAAAAACGCATCGCACCCGCACTTGCTTGCGGATGCAATGCGTTTTTCACGCAGCCCCATTCACTTCTATGGGGCCAGGGCTGCATGAAAAACGCAGAATATAGAACATGCTGCGATTTTCACGCAGCGCAGAACTAATGCGTGAAAAACAACGCTCATGTACACAGACCCATTGAAATGAATTGGTCAGGATTCAGTGCGGGTGCAATGCGTTCACGTCACGCATTGCACCCGCGCGGAAAACTTGCTCGTGTGAAAGGGACCTTACAGGATAAGGCTGGGTTCACACGAGCGTGTCCGGATTAGTTCCGGATGCGTCCCGGTGTGTTACGGCAAACCCGCGCGAGTAGGAATGCAATTGCAGTCAGTTTTGACTGCGATTGCGTTCTGATGTTCAGTTTTTATCGCGCGGGTGCAATGTGTTTTGCACGCGCGTGATAAAAAACCGACTGTGGTACCCAGACCCGAACTTCTTCACAGAAGTTCAGGTTTGGGTTCGGTGTTGTGTAGATGTTATTATTTTCCCTTATAACATGGTTATAAGGGAAAATAATAGCATTCTGAATACAGAATGCTTAGTAGGTGATCAATTGAGGGTTAAAAAAAATAAAAAAATTAACTCACCTTCTCCTCTTGTTCGCGTAGTTCTCCCGGTCTTTAGTTCTTTAAAAGATGAACTATGGGCTAAAGGACCTTTGGTGACGTCAGATCACATGCTCCAATCACATGGTACATCACCGCTACATGGTACAGCCCACTAAAGCGTTTTTTTTTTTTGTTTACTAACAATTCCTATACTGCGAGCTCTGCATACATAAGTTAAATAATCATTTTTGTTCAGTAGAATTTGATAAAAAGCGATTTTTAAAATATGCAAATTACCTTGCTACCAGCAAGTAGGGCGGCTTCTTGCTGGTAACAGCCGCATCCTCCGACTCTAATGACGCCCCCTCCGCATTGTGATTGACAGGGCCAGGGAACTGAATCGTTCTCTGCTGGCCCTGCCTGTTAGCATTCAAAATCTGGCGCCTGCGCCGCGGCCGTACCTATCTTCAATTTGCGCAGGCGCACTGAGAGACGGCCACTCGCTCGGCCGCTCCCTCCTCAATGCGCCTGCGCCGATGATGTCACATCTACACCCGGCGCAGGTGCATTGAGGAGAGAGCGGCCGCCTCTCAGTGCGCCTGCGCAGATTGAAGATACGTACGGCCGCAGAGCAGGCGCCAGATTTTGAATGCTAACAGGCAGGGCCAGCAGAGAACGATTCCGTTCCCTGGCCCTGTCAATCACAATGCGGAGGGGGCGTCATTAGGGTCGGAGGATGCGGCTGCTACCAGCAAGTAGCCGCCCTACTTGCTGGTAGCAAGGTAATTTGCATATTTTAAAAATCGCTTTTTAGCAAATTCTACTGAACAAAAATTATTATTTAACTTATGTATGCAGAGCTCGCAGTATAGGGATTATTAGTAAACAAAAAAAAAAAAAACGGTTTAGTGGGCTGACAGAAGCCCTTTAATCTACCCTTAATGGAGATATCACTAGTGGAGGGAGTATTACCTGGGGGGGATCATTTATTTTGAGACTTGTACTAGTTTTCCGGCTATAATAACAGTCACAAAAGTTAGCACATGCTAATTTTATGGAAGAATTTGTAACTTTAAATATTACACTTTTAAATATTGGTAACTCGCCCCTTCAGGATCCAGCTCTGAGCTTACTTAATATACCTTTAGGATACCCATAGAAAATAGGGGCTGAGTACGATTTGTGCAATTTGATAATTAAGAGAAATAAAACAAAATTTTTAAAAACAAAAACACTATGTTTATTTATAAAAGGTTTTAAATGAATTTTCTGCTGCTTTGGCTCCGTCTTCAGAATTGGCTGGTTTCAGGTCCGCTAACTTGTAGAGAGGAGGTCGGGGGTCACACCTCTGGCAGATTTTCAGGGACAGAATATTGTCATCAGAGGTTCCTGATGTTATTTTGTAGTCGGATCCTAGAAGAGAAAATACCTAAATAAAAAAACTGTTTACAAAAACACAAGGAGAAGACGGAGGGAAGAGGCCAAACTTACCGGACCTGGTGGTGCTCTGCTCATCTTCATTGGAATTTCAGATGGTTTAGATGGTAAAACCATCTATAGATGGTAAGTGGGCCCCAAGGGGTAGATGGTAAGTGGGCCCCAAGGGATAGATGGTAAGTGGTCCCAAAGAGGTAAATGGTAAATTGCCCCAAGGGGTAGATGGTAAATGGGCCCCAAGCTGCAGATGATAAATGGCCCCAAGCCGCAGATGGTAAATGGCCCCAGGCGGCAGATGGTAAGTGGGGCCAAGCAGCAGATGTTATATGTGTCACAACCAGACAGCTGAGAAGCTCTGACAGAAGCCTTTCAGAACCTCCTCCTTGAGTTTTCTTTGTTTTGGTTTTCAGTTCCTCATCTCGTTAGCCTCTCTCAGCTGTCATGTGTTTGGACTGATTGCATCCCTTTAAATTCCTCCCCATAATGCAATAGTGTGCGGCTTATACAACTTCCTGGAGTGTGTGTGCATGCTGTTCCTATTGCCCAGTCTTCTACAAAGATAAGTGCTGTACTTTTATTTGTGATTTTCTGTTTGCTGGATCTCAGTTGACCCTGACTCCCTCCGTGTCTAGTGTAGGGAGCCGGTGGTCGTGTCCCCTCACTAGCCAAGGGTGTTCAGGTGGTAGATAGTCGAGGTACGTGGATATGCGACCATCCACCTTTGGGGTGTTCGCATAGGCTGAGCAGTCAGGGAGAGTGACAGGTCTCATGCAGGGGTCTCCCTTTTGTTCCTTAGTTTTGGATCCAGTGAGTCATAGATTCTTTTGCTTTGTCTTGTTTCCTGTACACCATCCGTGACAATATGGTGGCCAAGGGGCAGATGGTATAGTAAGGGCCTATCGGCAGATGTTATAGCCGGCGGCAGATGATACAGCTTGGCCGCTTTCTCTTCCGGGTACTTGAGGCCCTGATGTTAGTGGTGTTCCCCGGAAGGTCCTCCATTTCCACATCCTCCGGATACTGGCGAGGGCCAACATCCATTTTGTCATCACCGTGATCGGACTTCATGTCAACATCATCGGGATACTGTCGAGGGCCGACATCCATTTTCTCTACAGCATTCATCACAGGAATAGTCTTTGGCATCAACCTCCTCTTCTTCCAGGACTTCCCCATGGTGAGAGCCAGCTAGAGATACTGACACTGCTGTCAGGGCGTGACCCCAATTTATGGGATTAGACCACCCCCCCTGATTATTATGTCATAAGTAAATGAGTCATGCCCCATTATGACATCACAAGTAAAAAGGTCATGCAAGAGGAGGGGGGGGGCAGGGGGACAAGCATCTATTGATGACATCACAAGAAGTGCCTTAGCATGAGAGCGGCCATATTGGATGTACTGAACTCACGTTTTTAATATCACATCATGTACATACATGTTCTTCCCTGAAATTTTCTTCATGTTTGTTCATTCTCTTCACATAGATTTTGGGATGAGGGGTGGGATATATGACCACAGAAGACTTTGGTCCCTATAGAAGCCAATCACATCGCAGCTTTCTATTTGGCTCTTTGAAAATAAAAGCTGCACTGTGATTGGTCGCTATGGGCAACAAAGACAGTTTTACTGTTAATCTGACCCGATGTGTTCGATGATGGGAGTGATATAATGTGTAAGAGATGGTGGGAGTGATGAATTATGTATAACATGATGGGAGATATGCATTGTGTGTGACATAATAGGAATAAAACATTGGTTGTATGATGGTGGGGGTGATAAACTGTGAATGAGAGGATGGGAGTGATACATTGTGTGTGAAATGATTGGAGTGCTTACAGATATTTATCTATAATGTAATATTTTCACAATAAAAAAATATTTTAAAGATATTTCTGATACTTTACAGTGGATTATTGTGTAATATACAGGACTATACATGGGGTGCAGTGTAATATACAGGACTATACATGGGGTGCAGTATAATATACAGGACTATACATGGGGTGCAGTATAATATACAGGACTATACATGGGGTGCAGTATAATATACATGACTATACATGGGGTGCAGTGTAATGTACAGGACTATACATGGGGTGCAGTGTAATATACAGGACTATACATTGGGGACAGTACAATATACATGACTATACATGGGGGGCAGTGTAATATACAGGACTATACATGGGGTGCAGTGTAATGTACAGGACTATACATGGGGTGCAGTGTAATATACAGGACTATACATGGGGTGCAGTGTAATATACAGGATTATACATGGGGTGCAGTGTAATATACAGGACTATACATGGGGTGCAGTGTAATATACAGGACTATACATGGGGTGCAGTGTGTAAAATAATAAACTAACATTTTTTATCAGGCTAGGGTTATTTCAAGGACCATGCAAGGGCAGCACTTGTGTTGAAGTGTCAATTTTGACAGGTTGAGACGACAATAGCATTTGGGAAGGTTAGGAATTCTCCTACTTCAGCATATTATTATTAGCTTTACAAATAAGGTATACATAGAAAACCATGATGCAAGGGAATTTACTTGTTAACCATATATGTCTGTTAGAATGGTAAATTTAGGATACAATGTAACTCTATGAAGAGTCAACCTATAAAATGGCTTTGTTTCATGACATAGGCAGAGCATTCTTGCACGGACACCTGTTGCTCTCACACACACACACACAGATTCACACATACACGTTATTTTGGGGAGATAAGCTTTTTCACTTATTTTAATTGTTTTATTGCTTGCTTGTAACCTTTCAAGACTTATTGCTGTGCTATATTTTTCTCTTTCTAAACTTTGTAACTTTCTTTTTATGAGAATTAAATCCTTCTAATTTTATCTTTCATCACGAACTTTGCACATTTTGTTGGGCTCCTTCTAAAGCATTTCTTGAAAAATAGAGTAATGCAGGACGTTATTCTACATTGGCGAGCCAGCGGATTTTTGTTGAATTCCTTCAGTTTGTAAAGAGGTGGGCCCAAGAGAGTAATTACTATTATTACAAGCTTCAGGAAAACAACAACAACGAACCTAAAGAAAGAAGACGTGAGCCACACATCTGTTGCAAGTGTCACTTCCCAGACGTATTACAGACGGAGGCTTGTGAAGAAACTACACAGAGATCCTTCCATAGACTGTGGGAAGAAGACGTAAGAAGGAGACATCAAGGACAAGTACCTGAGTAAGTAATGGAATTTCTTAATTCTTATTCAGATAAAAGTAAATTGGAGTTTAAAGTTGTAAGTAGTCATACTAATGCACAATTATGGTCAAGTTTATATAGTCAATGTGAAGAAGAAAACATAAGAATTGACAAAAAGTTGTTGTGTATGGATAAATTGCTGAAGAAGCTCAGGAATGTATTACATATGGTGAAAATATTCAATACATTAGTTCTTGAAGACAGGCAGCCACAGACTCAGACACATAGTATATGTGTGAATAATAAGGACACACATGATACAGACACACAGGAACACATAGAAGAGGATGATTTTAATGATTGTCCAAAGTGTCAAATTTTGGCACAACACATAGAAGATTTGGAAGATCAGATGGAAATTAGGACACAGCTCATATCAAAATTATGCCATCGTACGAAAAAAGTTTCTATTATTACAAAAAGTGGCATAGATACGGGTGCGTCCTACATTCCAGACACTAGTCCAGCTGATGTAAATGAAGACATAGAGACTGAGGAAATCAAAAGGAGGAAATTACATGACAGGGCAGCCAGGTTAAATTTAAAAATACATGATCAGTTGATAAAAATTTGTAAAGATATCCCAGCTTATACGGATAAGATGGATGCATTTCACAATGCTGATATCTTTGAATCTAATGCTGATAAGTTCAATCTAAATAATGAACAGAAAAACAAAGTATTTAAATTATGGCTTCCCTCATATATGGCAAGGAGATTAGAGACTACACCAAGAGTAAATGATGAGCGTGAAATAATACATAGTTCCCCAGCAGATCGATTGAGGCAACTACTTTTATTTACTACTGGAGAATCTACTCCTACATTTGAAATCCTTGACATGTTAAAGCCCACTTTACAGGATGATCCATTTGCATTCTTGATAAAATTTGAACAGGCGTATAGAATGGTCATGGAAATTGAGGATGATTCTGAACCCATTGCAATGATAAAGTCATTTGTAAAACGGTTCAAATATCTTGATCCAGTCTCCAGGGAGTTAGCACTAGGAAAGCCTACGTTACAGGAAGCGGCAACATTTATTGATCAGATAAGGAGATCCATAAAACAAAGTAGTATAAGGGTCAAAGTTGCTGCAGTCCAAAAAAAGGATGAAAATCAGGTAACAAATTCAAATCGTCCTAAATCAAACCCTCCCATGAAAAGAGACCAATATAAACAGAAAGGAAAGGTGTCATTTCAAAGAGGACAAGTTACTTGTTATTATTGTGGAAAAATAGGACATTTAAAATGGCAATGTAGGAAATTCCTAAATGAGACACAGAATGCAGGGAAAGAAAATGGTTTTGTGCCAACTGCTCCTTCTCCAGAGCAGGATCAGTCACAATCACCATATGCACCTTTAATAAGACAAATTAGAGAATTAACATTGAATAATTCGTACAAGGGGAAATCTTATGGTAATGAGATTGAGGAGACAGCTGGTTTGTTACCTTCCCCATGACTAGGACGAACTATGACCTCTCGTCCTTTGGAATTAGTAGCTCCAGTTTCATTAGATGACTGTGGAAGACCATTTGTAAGGGGATCCTTACAGGGCAATGAGGTGACATTTCTCATTGACACAGGAGCTCAATTAAGTGTGACTAATCAGGATTTGCCTCTAACTCCAAATGCACCTGTTTGTACAATTGTTGGTTTTAGTAGGAAAAGCGGCACTAAGGCAAATTTAGCACAGAATGTTAATTTAGAAATACCAGGCTATCTGAAAACTAAAATAGACATTTGGCATAGTACTAATTCTGAAAACATCATAGGAACTGACCTAATGAAAAAATGGGGTTGGGTCATTGACTTAGGAAATAAGGTGATCTGGAAAGATGTTGATGGATCTAAACCTGTAGTCATTGATCCCACTGAATACAGTCATGTTGGTACTGTTTGCCTAACTGAAGTTGTTTCTTCTGAACATTTGTGGCCAGAAACTGGTGATGATGAAGTTCTAAAAGAAATTGTACAATGTAATCCTTCTTTGTGGGCACAATTCAGGAATGATGTGGGCACAATGAAAGATGTATTAGTCAATGTGGAGGGGAGAGACCCTCCTCCCCAAAAGCAGTACAAATTGCCACCTGAATCAATTGGTCCCATGTCTAAAATCATACAGGAACTGCTTGATCAAGGTGTCATTAGAAAGGCAAATTCAGTAACAAACAATCCTTTGTGGTGTACTGTGAAGCCTGATGGTTCATACCGAATGTTATTGGACCTAAGACTGCTGAATAAGTATACCCCAAATGTGGCACCCATTGTTGCAGATACTCATGACATAATGGCACGACTGAATGCTAAGGCAAAGTTTTTCTCTGTTTTAGACATCAGTAATGGTTTTTTCAGCATTTCTCTTGCAAAGAGCTGTCAATACAAATTTGCATTTTGTTTCATGGATGAACAATATGTATTTTGCAGATTACCTCAAGGAGCACATTTATCACCCAGCATATTTCATCAGGCAGTTGCAAAAGTATTGTCCAAATTTTCAAGACCCGATTGTCTGTTGCAATATGTTGATGATATTCTTTTAGCCACTGAGGATAGAGAGTTGCATTTATCTCTCTTAGCAGAATTATTTTCGTTGATGCACGAAGCAGGTTTGAAATTGAACACCAAGAAAGTCAAACTTTTGCAGACTGAAGTGAGATATCTTGGAGTGTTAATCAGTCATGGAAAGAGACAGCCACTTCAAGAAAGGGTTGAGGCTATTGCTTCTCTTCCCATTCCAACATCACACAAGGCTCTGAGACATTTCTTGGGTCTGGTAAACTTTTCCAGAGAATTCATAGAAGGCTTTGCAGAAAAAGCTAAACCTCTTTATGATCTCTTGAAAAATAATGATGATGACTCTTTTGGACCATGGGAAGAGGAACAACAGAAGGCATTTGAACTTCTAAAGCGAAGTATGCAAAAGTCTCCAGCATTGTCAACAGCTATGACTCAGGCACCTTTTGCTTTGCAGGTTCACACCTCAGACACGGCTGTGTCAGCTGTACTCTTGCAGTTGCAAGGGGGAGAATGGCGGATTTTGGGCTATTTCTCTAAGCTTCTCACACCTGTGGAAAAAGGGTTTGAAATTTGTGCAAAACATTTGGTGGGTGTTTATTTTGCTGTTAAGGCAACAGAACACATTGTTGGATTTAACAAAATCATTCTGCAGACTCCTCACTCCACACTAAAACTTCTCCTTGAGAAAAACCTCCCAGGTGTGTCAAATCAAAGATTTGCACATTGGTTGTTGTCCTTATCATCAAAACAAATTGAGATTGATCACAAGGCCAAGTATGTACTTCCTCAATTAATGCAGTATGAAGGGAAAACTCATGAATGTTCAGAAACATTTTATGAATCATATCCTAGCTTGTTTAGGAGAGATGCAGAGAACAGTGATGAACCAGTATTTGTTGATGGTTCAAGATTTTGTTCAGGGGGAAAGTATTATACAGGTTATGCTATCTGGTATCCTGATAGAGGATATGCAGTTCAGCATAGACTGCCAGGACACTATTCAGCTCAGAGAGCAGAGTTAGAAGCAGTCAAGACTGTACTGACAATTGATGAGAAAGAAAACAAGAATCCATTGGTCATTTATAGTGACAGCTCATATGTCGTGAGATCACTGACAGACTATTTGCCAGTGTGGGAAAGGAGAGGATTTGTAGATTCCTCTAACAAGGTCCTAGTGCACAGTGATACACTCAAGGACATATTCAAAATAGCTTCAAAACATCCTAATAGCTATGCTATAGTCAAAGTCCCAGCACATAAGAAAGGCAAACATGAGTTAGTTATTGGAAACAACAGTGTAGACACATTGGCTAAGGAAGCAGCTATGACAGGAGAATTGAAGGAAGAAATTGAATCTTTGAAAGCTTTACCAGTGAGGAAAACAGACACGCATTTTCCTTCTTTTGCAGAAGAACAAGCGAAGGATTCGTCCCTTGCTGCTTCTCAGGTTGATCCAAAACCTCCCTTTGTTTGTGAAAACGGGGTTTTGTGTCATGACTGTCAGGGGGAATTGCGTCCTGTTGTCCCAAAACATTTACAAATGGAATTCACCAAATACAATCATGAGAGTTTAGGTCATTTGGGTCAGGAAAAATTGTTAGGAGTTCTCAAAGAGAAATTTTATTGGGACAAAATGGAGAAGACTGTTCAAGATGTAGTTCAGTCATGTCTCATTTGTGCTCAAGTCAACCCACGACCTAAAGGACAAAAACCTCCACTTTTACGAATTGCACCTGCTGATGGTCCTTGGTCTACATTACAGATAGACTACATAGGTCCTCTACCTTCAGGTAAACATGGACTCAGGTATGCATTAGTGGTGGTGGATGTATTTTCAAAATGGGTAGAGATCTTACCTGTCAGGAAAGATGATGCTCTGTCTACAGCAAGGGCATTGGTAAATCATGTGTTTTGTACTTGGGGGATCCCAAGAATGATTACCTCTGACAGAGGAAGTCATTTTACAGGAAAAATCATGCAAACTGTTTGTACTATTCTAGGAGTACAACAACAGTTCCATGTAGCGTATCACCCACAATCAGCAGGCATTGTGGAAAGAATGAACCGAACAATTAAGACAAGAATTGCAAAAATGTTATTAGACAAAGGAAATACATGGGTTGATGCAGTACCCTTTGTTCTTATGAGTATAAGAGGAACCGTTTCCTCTACAACACAGTATACTCCATTTGAATTAATGACGGGAAGAACAATGCCATTAATATTCCCAAACGATCCATTCTTGTCTACACCTCAAAAAGATGCAATAGCAAGGTCCAGGTGGTTACAGTTATTGCAGGAGAATTTAAGTACAATTCTTCCATATGCTGCATCTAAAATGCAACGCATGATACCACCTCACTCTTCTAAATTTGTAAAAGGTGCTTTTGTAATGATTAAGACCTTCAGGAAGAGTGGACCTTGGGAAAGCAATTGGGAAGGTCCCTTCGAAATAATTGACACTAGGGGACAAGTAATGATTTTGGTTCAAAGAGCACCAAATGCTTCAAAGAATACTCGCAGACAACAAAAACTGTGGGTACATGTTGATCAGTGTAAATTGTATGTACCAAAATAATGATACTGCTTTTCTTCACAGGGAATGAAACTCTTCACGTTATACACAATCCACAACAAACAAGGATGTCTTCAGAAAAGCTGTTTCATGATGGGAATGTCATTGTTGATGATGATATTTACAACTGCTACGTTCGCAGAATTCCTTGATGATAAAAAGAATAATCATGACAAATAGACTTCAATCCTTGCACGTAGAAGAAGAGGATTTCGTCTTGAGGATTTTCTGGAAGAACAAATTCAGGACAGTTCCAGAGACATTTCCGGAAGTCTTTGTATGGGTTATGGCGTTAACTGTTGTATTGAAATACACTTCAGACATGATACACACATTGAATTACATGCAACAGCAGGACCCAAACCAAAGTTCACACAATTACAAGGAACATTCATACATAACAATAGAACTGGTTCATGGGAATGTACATCAATAGATGTATTATACTGGAGTATTGTGATAAAAGGAAATGAGCCAGCTACATGGTCCGGAGATCTCACAAATGATAAGATAGCATTAGGAAAAGTGGGAAAATCTCGAGAGGAAATTTGGTTTCAAACCCAGAACTATGTAAAAATAATGGATCCATCAATTCTTCCCATAACAGGAAAGGTTGATGAAGATTGGGTGAAAAACTGGAGATTCCAAATAATTAGGGAACCTGTTGTAGTTAACATAACCATTAACTTCATAGGAACAAATGTTATTAATCATGTATGGAAATCCAAATAGAATATTCTACGAATTTAAAAATAATGGCTCAGGCTTTACAAAGTGGAATTACTCCACTTGGTTTATTGGAAAATTTACCTATGGAATATAATTATAGTATGAGACACATAGATTTATGGGTAAATAAGTGGTTAGGATGTAATAAGAACACATGTATAGCTACCTCATTGATTCCAGTAGCTGGAAGAGAACAAATGGTAGTTCCAGTAACTGTTTTAGAAATTCCCGTGAGTGAAACACAGTTGATTTTTTATCAATTGCAATATACGGAATTTGCATATGATGGTACTCATATAGAACAATTAGATCTTTCTTCATGTTTACACTTTGTTTCTAAAATAATCTGTTTACCGGAACAAGATAAGGAGATT
The DNA here is from genome assembly GCF_905171765.1 of Bufo bufo. Lineage (NCBI taxonomy): Eukaryota > Metazoa > Chordata > Amphibia > Anura > Bufonidae > Bufo > Bufo bufo. The sequence continues at coordinate 208,935,931 of NC_053396.1, read as the reverse complement.
TATCATTCTTGTTTCCATAATCAAACTTCTTGCCATGCACGAATTGAGAATGTAAACTCAATTCATGATTTGGTAACTCAAGTTGGTCCAAACAAAGTTTGTGTACAAGTGATGTCTGAGAAAGAAAAGGTTGTAGCATTCTTTTCTTCTTGTGTACATCACGAGAATTTAACCAAGGGTTTATATTGTTTGGAAGGAGACTGGAGAGCAATCTCTATGAATTTAGGAAGACTCAATATTTCTTCCATAAATACAACCCAATTGAAAATCCTTCCAATGAAATTTAATCTCACTCAAATTGACAAATTTCCGTGGGATGAGTGGACTAAAGAAATTAAAAAAGATAAAGGTTTTTTAAAAATATTAAGTGAACAAATAAAAGAAGCAGAAATTGCATTTAATCATAAACAAGGACAATTATCAGAAATAGAACATGAATGGAATATCATGTCTGGAACATCTTGGTGGGGAAAATTGAAGAAATCTGTAAATATGTGGTCAAAATCTTCTACACAAACAGCAGTTGAGAATACGTTATCCCATCCTATTATTATTATATTTATTATTATATTTTTGTGTATTATATATCAAGTTTTTGTTATGTATAGGATTAGGAAAACATATAGTAATATAAAGAAAGAAATTAACAAAGGAGATAACATTTTGAAAGAAATGTTAAAAAGAACTCAGTATACCAATTCTATATGGAATACTGAATCAAAAATGGATCAAACAACCAAGTGCTATAACATGGTCAATGAGTGAATGTGATACGAATGAGATACGAATGATGAGTAATTGCATTAGATTAGGAGGTTATGATTGAAGATTTATATTTCAAATCATAATCAGGGGGAAATGTAAAATAATAAACTAACATTTTTTATCAGGCTAGGGTTATTTCAAGGACCATGCAAGGGCAGCACTTGTGTTGAAGTGTCAATTTTGACAGGTTGAGACGACAATAGCATTTGGGAAGGTTAGGAATTCTCCTACTTCAGCATATTATTATTAGCTTTACAAATAAGGTATACATAGAAAACCATGATGCAAGGGAATTTACTTGTTAACCATATATGTCTGTTAGAATGGTAAATTTAGGATACAATGTAACTCTAAGAAGAGTCAACCTATAAAATGGCTTTGTTTCATGACATAGGCAGAGCATTCTTGCACGGACACCTGTTGCTCTCACACACACACACACAGATTCACACATACACGTTATTTTGGGGAGATAAGCTTTTTCACTTATTTTAATTGTTTTATTGCTTGCTTGTAACCTTTCAAGACTTATTGCTGTGCTATATTTTTCTCTTTCTAAACTTTGTAACTTTCTTTTTATGAGAATTAAATCCTTCTAATTTTATCTTTCATCACGAACTTTGCACATTTTGTTGGGCTCCTTCTAAAGCATTTCTTGAAAAATAGAGTAATGCAGGACGTTATTCTACACAGTGTAATGTACAGGACTATACATGGGGTGCAGTGTAATATACAGGACTATACATGGGGTGCAGTGTAATATACAGGATTATACATGGGGTGCAGTGTAATATACAGGACTATACATGGGGTGCAGTATAATATACAGACTATATATGGGGTGCAGTGTAATATACAGGACTATACAGCAGTCAGGGGCGTAGCTATAGGAGGTGCAGAGGTAGCAGTCGCTACCGGGCCCAGGAGCCTGAGGGGGCCCAAAGACCCTTGTGCTGCAGTATAGCAGTATAGCAAATGCATACGTCCTCTCTGTTATTCATGTCTCCTCATGAACTAAATTCCCCAGAGATTCAGCTAAAGTTCTTATCATCTGTATTCAGGATCATAATCCCTGACAAGTATAGAGGAGGAGGAGGCAGCTCTTTACCTCAGTGTTGTAAAGTAACTTGTCCTCATGTGTGATCAGGACAGGTTTTGTGTGAACTAATGGGACAGTGGCCATTTTGTTTCCCCTGATGATTGCTCCGCAGACAAAGTGAGCCATTATAAATAATGAAAGGTATTTGAGAATATATTTATATTAAAGTAATATTTAAGTATTTTCACTATTTTAATTCCTGGAGAACCCCTTTAAGTATATCTTTAACAGGGGATCTCAGTTGAATTAGCTCGTCCTGGGCCGCCACTGCCAGTGATCTTTTGTGTGCGCTCTCTAATGATGTTATTTGGGAGAGTAGGGTCATAATTTGGCGAGTTCTCTGTTTCTTTTGATAGAAGCCTAAAGCAATTAATTCTCCTCTCAGCACTGTTTTATGTGCTTCCCAAAAGCAAGTTTGTGAGACCTCAGGGAAATCATTTTCAGTGAAGAACTGAGCTATTTTACTAGCGATAGTGTTTACCTCTTGTGTTGTATCTAGGAGGGCGGGGTTCAGCCGCCATGTCCACTCTCGCCTGGACAGAGCTGTGAGGGCTAGCGTGAGAGTTACATTGGTGTGGTCAGATGTGGGGATACAATGAACATCGGCATCAACCACCTCCGAGAGGCACCTGTTGCTTAGCAGAATGTAATCTAGTCTTTGATCGCTCACACTCAGTTTCTTTAATGCCGTATGCACTCTTTTTAAAGCTCTATATGAGATAGCTGATCTCTGAGATGATGTATGTCGTAGAGGATTTAAGGCAAGATATAAAATCACCACCTATCACCACAATACCAGAGGCAAAGGAGGAAATAGTGTTCAAAGTGCTTTTTAGCCAAGCAGCTGTCCTTACATTAGGTGCATATGCAGCGTGCCGGACTGCAGAGGAAAACACGCGAGGCTCATGGTGGGCCGAAGGGGGTAGCAGTGGTTTGTACTCACATAGAAACCTAGAATGTGTCGGCAGATAAGAACCATTTGGCCCATCTAGTCTGCCCAATATACTGAGTACTATGAATAGCCCGTGGCCCTATCTCATATAAAGGATGGCCTTATGCCTATCCCATGCATGCTTAAACTCCTTCACTGTATTTGCAGCTACCACTTCTGCAGGAAGGCTATTCCATGCATCCACTACTCTCTCAGTAAAGTAATACTTCCTGATATTACTTTTAAACCTTTGCCCCTCTAATTTAAAACTATGTCCTCTTGTAGCAATTTTTCTTCTTTTAAATATTCTCTCCTCTTTTACCTTGTTGATTCCCTTTATGTATTTAGAAGTTTCTATCATTTCCCCTCTGTCTCGTCTTTCTTCCAAGCTATACATGTTAAGGTCCTTTAATCTTTCCTGGTAAGTTTTATCCTGCAATCCATGTACCAGTTTAGTAGCTCTTCTCTGAACTCTCTCCAAAGTATCAATATCCTTCTGGAGATATGGTCTCCAGTACTGAGCACAATACTCCAAATGAGGTCTCACTAGTGCTCTGTAGAGCGGCATGAGCGCCTCCCTCTCTACTGGTAATACCTCTCCCTATACACCCAAGAATTCTGCTAGCATTTCCTGCTGCTCTATGACATTGTCTGCCTACCTTTAAGTCTTCTGAAATAATGACCCCAGATACTGAGGTTAGGACTGTATCACTGATTTTATATTCTGTTCTTGGGTTTTTACGCCCCACGTGCATTATCTTGCACTTATCAACATTAAATTTTAGTTGCCAGATTTTTGGACCATTCCTCTAGTTTTCCTAAATCTTTTTCCATTTGGTGTATCCCTCCAGGAACATAAACCCTGTTACAAATCTTGGTGTCATCAGCAAAAAGACACACCTTACCATCGAGGCCTTCTGCAATTTCGCTGATAAAGATATTAAACAATATGGGTCCCAGAACAGATCCCTGAGGTACCCCACTGGTAACAAGACCTTGGTCTGAATATACTCCATTGACTACAACCCTCTGTTGTCTGTCACTCAGCCACTGCCTAATCCATTCAACAATATGGGAGTCCAAGCCCAAAGACTCTAATTTATTGATAAGCCTTCTATGTGGGACAGTATCAAAAGCATTACTGAAGTCTAGATAAGCGATGTCTACTGCACCTCCGCCATCTATTATTTTAGTCACCCAATCAAATAAATCAATAAGATTAGTTTGACATGATCTCCCTGAAGTAAACCCATGCTGTTTTTATCTTTCAATCCATGGGATTTTAGATGTTCCACAATCCTCTCCTTAAGTATGGTTTCCATTAATTTCCCCACTATTGATGTCAGGCTTACTAGCCTATGGTTGCCCGATTCCTCCCTACTACCTTTCTTGTGAATGGGCACAACATTTGCTAATTTCTAATCTTCTGGGACGACTCCTGTTGCTAGTGATTGGTTAAATAAATCTGTTAATGGTTTTGCTAGTTCACCGCTGAGCTCTTTTAATAGCTTTGGGTGTATCCCATCAGGCCCCTGTGACTTATTTGTATTGATTTTAGACAGCTGACTTAGAACCTCTTCCTCAGTAAAGACACATGCATCAAAAGATTCATTAGTCTTCTTTCCTAACTGAGGTCCTTTTCCTTCATTTTCCTTTGTAAAAACTGAACAGAAGTATTATCACGATCGGCGTGACTATCACATACGTGACACAGAGGGAGGGAAAGAGGAAGGCCCTGCCCAAGTGAGAGGGAAGGTGGTGACCCCTGACTCACCTTGCGGCTGGCACCTGGCTGCCCTGACGTCCCTAGACGGGTTCCTCACCCGTACGCCGATCACGTGCCTAAAACCCTGGCTTTCCCTGAGCTGAGCCCTAGATAGTGAACAGGGCGGTGGGAACACTAGTCCGCACCACTAGCTCTAAAGGAAAACACCAAGGGGAGGACAGACAAAACAGACTCAACATATAATCCCAGGTGGGTGACAACAGGAGACAACAAAAAGCCCAACAGGGATCCGGAGGGAAGCACTCTGGAACGACAACCAGGATTCACAACTCCAGTGGGTCAGTATAGAAGTCCAGGCAGGAAGCTCTATAACTGGCAACTAGAGAAGTGTGAGAGGAGAATATAAGGAGGTTGGGAGTGGCAGACAAGAAACAGCTGAGGAGGAGAAGCTACGGATCCCTGAGTGAGACAAAAAGGATAGCAAGGCAAACACAGAAAACAATAAATAAATAAAAATAATAGCGCAATAAAGTGTACCATTTTACTAAACCTGTCCACTACTACCAAGATAACTGTTTTACCCGCAGACAACGGTAAGTCAGTGATGAAATCCATTGACAGATGTGTCCATGGCCTATTGGGGATGAAAAGTGGCAATAAAGACCCTGCTGGACGTGTATGAGAGACTTTCGCGCGTGCACAAGTAGAGCAAGTAGACACGAAATCCATTACATCCTGACGCAACCTTGGCCACCAAAAACGACGAGACAATAGCTCCAAGGTTGCTTTACTACCCGGGTGCCCAGCAAGTGCCGAATTATGATGTTCCTTTAATAACTCAAGACGCAGGTTTAACGGTATAAACAATTTCTCTGAGGGGCAAGAGGCCGGGGCGTCCCCCTGGGCCTCCAACACCTTTCCCTCTATAACAGAGTGTACAGCAGAGACAACCACTCCTCTTTGTAAAATAGGTACCGGATCACAAACATTACCCCCTCCAGGGAAACTACGAGATAATGCGTCTGCCTTGGTATTTTTTGCCCCAGGACGATAGGTGATTACAAAGTTAAATCTGGTAAAGAATAGCGACCACCTAGCTTGTCTAGGGGTGAGACGCTTAGCCGATTCTAGGTACAGAAGGTTTTTGTGATCCGTAATCACCGTGACGGGGTGGATTGCTCCCTCTAAGAAGTGACGCCACTCTTCAAGCGCCAGTTTAATCGCCAACAGTTCCCTATTTCCAATATCATAATTCTTCTCTGCAGAAGATAACTTCTTGGAAAAGAAAGCGCAAGGACGCCATTTGCCAGGAGACGGACCCTGAGACAATACCGCCCCCACTCCCACCTCTGACGCATCTACTTCAACAATAAAAGGCTGGGAGACATCAGGTTGAATTAGAACAGGTGCCGAGGTAAACCTCTCTTTTAGAGAGGGAAATGCATTTTTAGCGGCGTCAGACCATTTGGAAAAATCAGTCCCCTTCCTAGTCATGTCAGTAAGGGGTTTAACGATCACTGAATAATTTTTAATGAATTTTCTATAGAAATTTGCGAAACCCAAAAACCGTTGTAGGGCTTTAAGGTTCTCAGGAAGATCCCAATCTAAAATTGCCTGGACCTTCCCAGGATCCATACGGAAACCTGAAGCTGATAATAGATATCCCAGGAACTGTATTTCCTGAACGGCGAAGACACATTTTTCAATTTTCGCATATAATTTATTCGTCCGTAAGACCTGCAGTACTTGCCTGACATGTACTTCATGTGTTTTCAGATCAGCCGAATAAATTAAGATATCATCTAGGTATATGACTACAAACCTGCAGATGAGATGACTAAAAATATCATTAACGAAATGTTGGAAGACAGCAGGGGCATTGGTCAGACCGAAGGGCATAACAAGATTTTCATAATGCCCCTCAGGGGTGTTAAAAGCTGTCTTCCACTCATCCCCTTCCTTGATACGAATCAGAATGTAGGCCCCCCTAAGATCAAGTTTGGAGAACCACCTAGCACCCGCAATCTGATTAAAAAGGTCAGGAATGAGAGGAAGAGGGTAAGGGTCTCGGATGGTTATCCGGTTTAGCTCACGGAAATCTAGGCAAGGACGCAGGCCCCCATCTTTCTTTTTAACAAAAAAAAAAACCTGCAGCCACGGGTGAAGAGGAGGGTCTGATGTGTCCCTTAGCCAGACTCTCGGAGATATAATCTTTCATGGCTTGTCTCTCGGGACCTGAAAGATTATACAACCTGGACTTGGGTAATTTTGCACCGGGAATCAGGTTAACCGGGCAATCATAAGGACGATGAGGTGGTAGCTTCTGACAACCCTTTTCAGAAAAAACGTCCTCAAAGTCCGAAATAAATGAAGGTAGGGAAGTTATGGAGGCGATTAAGCAATTGTTATTTAAGCAATTCTCTCTGCAATGCTCACTCCACTCCAATATCTCCCTGGCCTGCCAATCCACCACTGGATTGTGCGCTACCACCCAGGGAAGACCCAATACCACAGGAGAGGGAAGGCCCTCCAAAACGTAACATGAAAGACACTCATTATGGTGGTCCCCTACCCGAAGGTGTAAGTTATGGACAATGTGGGTGAGGTTTCTCTGAGACAGAGGAGCAGAATCTATAGCGAATATGGGAATAGGTCTCTGCAGCGTACAGAGAGACAAACCCATAGTGCGAGCAAAATGGGCATCTATCAAATTTACCCCTGCTCCGCTGTCTAGAAAAAAAGAAATAGACTCCGTCTTAACACCAAAAACAATAACCGCGGGCAACACAAATTGAGATGTTCGTATGGAGGAAACGTATACCCCCCGGCTGACATCCTCCGCACAGCCTGGGGTTAGTAGTTTTCCGACGGTCTTTTGTTTTTGAGAAAGGAGGGACAGACATTAATGAAATGACCCCTCCCCCCACAGAAAAAACAAGCCCCCCCCCTACGGCGAACCTCAGGAGGACGGACCTGACGAGAAGTTCCGCCTAGCTGCATAGGCTCATCTAAGTCAGTACAAACTAACTGTTGTTTGGGAGAGGTAACCAATTGCTCAGGAATTTTCGGTCTCTCCCTAAGACGTCTATCTATTCTGATAGAGAGGGACATAACAGCATCAAGGGAAAGGGGGGTCTCATACAGCGCCAGCGCATCCTTAACCCTTTCAGATAACCCAGAGCAGAACTGACTCCTGAGAGCCGGGTCGTTCCACTGAGTATCCGTAGCCCACCTACGGAACTCTGAGCAATATTCCTCTGCTGGCCGATCTCCCTGTAGGAGTCTCCGTAACTTCGACTCAGCCAGGGCGACTCGGTCAGGGTCATCATATATGAGACCCAAAGCCCCAAAAAATCCCTCCACTGACCGGAGAGCCTGGGAACCAGGGGGTAACGAGAACGCCCAGGATTGCGGGTCCCCCTGAAGCAGGGAAATGACAATCCCCACCCGCTGTTCTTCATTACCTGAGGAGTAAGGGCGCAGCTTAAAATATAATTTGCAGGCCTCACGGAACGTCACAAATTTGTCCCTTCCCCCAGAAAATCTGTCAGGAAGAACAACCTTGGGTTCTGTCACAACCTGGTTACCCATAGCAACCGATGGGCTTGCGGTCTGCTGCATTTGCTGCTGTTGTTGGAGGACAGACGCCTTCAATCCTGCCACCTCCAAAGACAGGCCTTGAAGTTGTTTTGCCAAGGCAGCAATAGGATCCATATTGGATTCTAAGTAGAGAGAAAAAAAGAATAATAAATAAAAAAAAAAAAATTTTTATTTTTTTTTCCTCAAAATATAATGGCCAGTTATAATATCACGATCGGCGTGACTATCACATACGTGACACAGAGGGAGGGAAAGAGGAAGGCCCTGCCCAAGTGAGAGGGAAGGTGGTGACCCCTGACTCACCTTGCGGCTGGCGCCTGGCTGCCCTGACGTCCCTAGACGGGTTCCTCACCCGTACGCCGATCACGTGCCTAAAACCCTGGCTTTCCCTGAGCTGAGCCCTAGATAGTGAACAGGGCGGTGGGAACACTAGTCCGCACCACTAGCTCTAAAGGAAAACACCAAGGGGAGGACAGACAAAACAGACTCAACATATAATCCCAGGTGGGTGACAACAGGAGACAACAAAAAGCCCAACAGGGATCCGGAGGGAAGCACTCTGGAACGACAACCAGGATTCACAACTCCAGTGGGTCAGTATAGAAGTCCAGGCAGGAAGCTCTATAACTGGCAACTAGAGAAGTGTGAGGGGAGAATATAAGGAGGTTGGGAGTGGCAGACAAGAAACAGCTGAGGAGGAGAAGCTACGGATCCCTGAGTGAGACAAAAAGGATAGCAAGGCAAACACAGAAAACAATCACTAAGAAACAACGTGATCTTTAGATATAGAGCGCGCAGCCACCCGCTGCGACTTCCTGACCCCGGGTATAACGGAGTCAGACGTGGCTCTTGATACCCTTGTGACAAGTATTCATTGAGGCAGTCAGCTAGTTCTTTATCTTCTTCCATATACCTTCCTTCTTTTGTTTTTAATTTGGTAATTCCTTGTTTTAGTTTCCTTTTTTCATTTATGTATCTGAAGAATGACTTATCACCTTTTTTCCCTGACTGAGCTAATTTCTCTTCTGCCTGTGCTTTAGAAGCTCTTATAACTTGTTTGGCCTCTCTCTGCCTAATCTGTCAGCCTAGTTTTTTTTTTTTTTTATAAATTCCTAAATGCTATATTTTTGTTTTTAATGATTTTGGCCACTTCTGTTGAGTACCACAGTGGTCTCTTCCTTTTTTTGCTTTTACTGACAAGCCTAATGCAATTTTCTGTTGCCTCCACTAGTGCCACTTTTAAGTAGTCCCACGGTTAGCAGATGCCTCCCTGGGTCAGCAGTGCAGTTCAGTGGATGGAAAGACAGCACAAGATCTTCCGGGGCACTCTCTGTTGCAGGGAACACCAGCCAGATGTTGGTTGAGGTCCCCTTGATGGTGGTGATGTTTAGAGTGCTTGTGACTGGGCTACCTGGTTCGTGACGTCATCACCGTTAGGTGCAAATGTTGAGAGTAGTAGTTGTAAGAATGAGGAGTCAGTAATTATAAACCAGTTGAACATTTACTGAAGATCAATAGTCTCTGGACAGTTGGTGCAGTTTATCAATAAGAAGCTTTTACATGGCATAAGCAATAAGTTCACTGGTAATCTTATTATCTGGTAGTGGCAAATGTATTCGAGTTGTTATTTTAGGACTAGACTCTTGGCAGGCAAGGATCCTGGTAGAAATCCTATGTTTACTTCACAGCACACTGGCACTGAAGATGCTAATAATTATTCATCTAGGAGTTTTCCTTTAAGGGCACCCCCCTCACGGAGGGCAAACACATCTGCTTCATTATTTGGCAGGAAACTCATCTAGAAACTGATTTTATATTTTCTCACTACCACCCGGAAGGTTAGGTTAGTGATAATGACAATTTGGCCTAAATTGTCTGGTTGTGTTCAGGCACTCTGAAAGCTACTCCTGATCACTTGTGCTAATGAGGTCTATAAGCCTTAGTTCGCTGTTACCCTCACTAGTCTCCTTCCATCTCGGTGTATAGATTCACTGTCTGGTGCTGGTCTTCTGTAGATATCTTCTCTAGGCTTGATCAGGGCCCAGAGGAAAGTACAGCAGTTACATGGTGACTTTAGTCTGTGTCTCTCCTCAATGAACTTGCTTCTTCTCCTCTCACCAACTACATTCTCTACACTACTCTGCTCTATGCTAGACACACCACCACTATATATATTACGTGGTGCCAGCCCCACCAAGGGCGAATGGATGTAAATGACATTGCCAGCCAGAAAATAGGAAATACCATACATTGAGGTTCAATATACACATATTCAGATGCTTGAAGTGTCCCTTTTTCACACATATGTGGGACACTGCACATACAGGGAGTGCAGAATTATTAGGCAAGTTGTATTTTTGAGGATTAATTTTATTATTGAACAACAACCATGTTCTCAATGAACCCAAAAAACTCATTAATATCAAAGCTGAATATTTTTGGAAGTAGTTTTTAGTTTGTTTTTAGTTTTAGCTATTTTAGGGGGATATCTGTGTGTGCAGGTGACTATTACTGTGCATAATTATTAGGCAACTTAACAAAAAACAAATATATACCCATTTCAATTATTTATTTTTACCAGTGAAACCAATATAACATCTCAACATTCACAAATATACATTTCTGACATTCAAAAACAAAACAAAAACAAATCAGTGACCAATATAGCCACCTTTCTTTGCAAGGACACTCAAAAGCCTGCCATCCATGGATTCTGTCAGTGTTTTGATCTGTTCACCATTAACATTGCGTGCAGCAGCAACCACAGCCTCCCAGACACTGTTCAGAGAGGTGTACTGTTTTCCCTCCTTGTAAATCTCACATTTGATGATGGACCACAGGTTCTCAATGGGGTTCAGATCAGGTGAACAAGGAGGCCATGTCATTAGATTTTCTTCTTTTATACCCTTTCTTGCCAGCCACGCTGTGGAGTACTTGGATGCGTGTGATGGAGCATTGTCCTGCATGAAAATCATGTTTTTCTTGAAGGATGCAGACTTCTTCCTGTACCACTGCTTGAAGAAGGTGTCTTCCAGAAACTGTCAGTAGGACTGGGAGTTGAGCTTGACTCCATCCTCAACCCGAAAAGGCCCCACAAGCTCATCTTTGATGATACCAGCCCAAACCAATACTCCACCTCCACCTTGCTGGCGTCTGAGTCGGACTGGAGCTCTCTGCCCTTTACCAATCCAGCCACGGGCCCATCCATCTGGCCCATCAAGACTCACTCTCATTTTATCAGTCCATAAAACCTTAGAAAAATCAGTCTTGAGATATTTTTTGGCCCAGTCTTGACGTTTCAGCTTGTGTGTCTTGTTCAGTGGTGGTCGTCTTTCAGCCTTTCTTACCTTGGCCATGTCTCTGAGTATTGCACACCTTGTGCTTTTGGGCACTCCAGTGATGTTGCAGCTCTGAAATATGGCCAAACTGGTGGCAAGTGGCATCTTGGCAGCTGCACGCTTGACTTTTCTCAGTTCATGGGCAGTTATTTTGCGCCTTGGTTTTTCCACACGCTTCTTGCGACCCTGTTGACTATTTTGAATGAAACGCTTGATTGTTCGATGATCACGCTTCAGAAGCTTTGCAATTTTAAGAGTGCTGCATCCCTCTGCAAGATATCTCACTATTTCTGACTTTTCTGAGCCTGTCAAGTCCTTCTTTTGACCCATTTTGCCAAAGGAAAGGAAGTTGCCTAATAATTATGCACACCTGATATAGGGTGTTGATGTCATTAGACCACACCCCTTCTCATTACAGAGATGCACATCACCTAATATGCTTAATTGGTAGTAGGCTTTCGAGCCTATACAGCTTGGAGTAAGACAACATGCATAAAGAGGATGATGTGGTCAAAATACTCATTTGCCTAATAATTCTGCACGCAGTGTATATGTTGCAGATAGTGACCTCCACGTTCAGTCCCCACAGAAGCAGGTACCTCCCTTCTGGATCAATAAGTTCTGCAGACCTCTCAAATGGCAATTTCTATGAAAAGCAATACTTATGCCTCTACACACAGCATGATACCACTGTTGGTAGAAGGCCCGAGACTAGTTTGGGACTTTACCAGCTTTGAAGTGCGTCTCTCGGAGCATAATAACATCTGCATTTGCCTGTTTCAACAATTGAAAAACGTGACTTCTTTTTACCAGCGAATTACAGCCATTTACATTGAAAGAGGCACATTTGAGTAAATATGCATCCTTAGCTAGCATAATATGTTATTAAGAGAGTAGATGATGCCTTGAATCCCCGACAATAGTTATAACTTTGAACATACGTGAAAAACATCAAAAATATCAACTTAAATAGTTGCATAAGAACATACTCCCTAAGGAGTGGGGAGAGGGGGGGGGGGGTGTGTGTGTAAAATGTTGTGTCTTTGGTTGCCTGATCAGTCAAACTCCTACTACAATAGAACCTGTGATATACAGTATTAAAGGAAGTAATACTACCTAATGTGCACATAGTAAACTATAGGAAGGCGGTTAACTTCCTCCATGCGGTAAACATGTGAGTTAAAACACTTGTGTCATGTCACCAGATCTCCGCCAGTGCTTCTCTTTTGCCTTGGAGACTTGGGAGCGGCAGGAAGTCTTCTTCAGGAGGCAGCCATGATGGAATAGACATCGGAGACAGTTGGAGATTGTCCCATAGCTGTTGTAGATCCTCCGGAGAGCATATGGCTATTCTCTTGTTTCGGATAGTGACCAGGAGTGACCAGGAGACCGAAGGGGAAAAGCCATTTGTAGGGGATCCTGGCTGCACGTAGCTTATCAGTGAGAGGCTTCAAGAGCCGTCCTTTCTGCAAAGTAGAAGGCGCCAAATCTTGAAAGATCTGCAGTGTTAAAGCTTCTGTTTCCCTATAGCTTAGTAAGCCACATATAATGTCTCTTGGATTTTCTGTCGGGGGCGGTTTGGGACGCAGGTCCCTGTGCACTCTTTCAACCAGCACTTTATTTCCTCTTTCGGGTCCCAGAAGCTGCGTGAATAATGTGCTCATAAAACTGAATACGTCCTCCTTATCCGCGGCCTCAGGAAGGCCTCTTATTCTGATATTTTTCCTCCTATTCCTGTTCTCCTGGTCTTCCATGAGTAATAAAGAGTTATTCACTGCCTCCCCATGATTGCCAAAGACTCTTTTAACAGCCGCCCCAAAAGTCACCAAGTCCTATTGCGTACTTTCTAGGGTGTCCACCCTTTCACCAATATGGCAGACATCTGCTTTAATGGTAGCAAGATCCGCAGCTATAAGGGCGAAAGCTTTTTGTAGCGCCTGTTCCAGGACTAGACGCGTTAGAACTGGTCAGTCTCTCACCTCTCCTTGTTCCGTTGTGCTTTCTTCATCTGACTCCTCACTAAGCTCATGGAGCGGGCGGAAAGGCACCATCTTGGCAGTCCCTGTGGCTGACTGCATAGCTGGCTTGTGCAGGAATTTTTTCATCTCTGGTTGTTGTTTGGCCGCCTTCGGGTTGGGCACTGCGTACTTAGCTCTCTCCTTGGCTTGTGTCCTCACCATTGTGCAGAGGTAGTGCTGAGAAAAAGGCTCACACAAAGGATTCGTAATATTTATGAAATTGGTCAGCTATGTGACTAGGGTTATGATTCTCTTGGCCGTCTGCTGAGAGCAGAGATGGGACATAGTTGGGGGTTCCTTTAGGGCAGTGATGACGAACCTTTTAGAGACCGAGTGCCCAAACTGCAACCAAAAGTGCCAACAGGCAATGTAATCTGATTACTACAGTGGAATATAGTATATCTTCCATGTACTTTATCATTTAGCTATAATAGCCTGCCTACATTCAGTGCACTGCCTGTGCTGTTCATAGTGCTCCCTGTTTTGATGAATGGTAGGAAAAGGCTAAGGCATATTGGTACACCATAGACTTAGAGGGCTCTGAGTGCCACCTCTGGCAACAGTGCCATAGGTTCGCCACTACTGCTCTAGGGTGTAATAATCTCGCTAGTACCCTACCACATTTATTGGAGTGTTCATACAGATAGCCCCGATAGCGTTCCTTTTGTAGACTAGATCGTTCTGCTAAAGCCTTCTTTAAAGATTCTCTAACTTGGGATAGCTTCAGCAACATCTCAGGTGTGGGTTTTTCTTTGTGTGAAACCTCTAGGGAGCTGAGGTTAGAGAGGAAATTGGTGATCGAATCAGCAATGGCCACTCTACAGGATATATCTTTCAATAGGGATTTGTTTAGCCACCATGTCCATTCCCTTGCCCATTCTCACACCCCCCCCCTTCCCACGTCAGTTCCAGTAGAAGGAAAACAGGATCGTGGTCAGACCATACTGCTGTGCCAATAGTGGTTCTGGGTTGGAAGGTAAGGGCGTTTTGCGATATAAGGAACATGTCGAAGCGGCTATGTGTTTCGTGGGCAGGGGAGTAGTATGTATAATCCTTATCGGATGGATGAAGGATACTTCATACATCCACTAACTGTTGCAATCTCAGAATAGACTTCACTATGTGGAGAGTATGGGCAGGGATAAAGGATCTGCCAGAAGAGCAGTCCATGGTCGGATTTAAAGAGGACCTTTCATCGGTCCAAACATTGTAAGATAATTATCAGGCTACATAGAGCGGCGCCCAGGGATCTCACTGCAATTACTATTATCCCTGGGCGCCGCTCCGTTCGCCCGCTGTGTCCTCCGGTATCTTCACTGAATTGGTTCTACTAGGCGGAGTCTGCCCTGTTTCACCCTGGGAGAAGGAACGCCCAGGGTGAAACAGGGCAGACTCCACCTAGTAGAACCAATTGAGTGAAGATACCGGAGGACACAGCGGGCGAACAGAGTGGCGCCCAGGGATAATAGTAAGTGCAGTGAGATCCCTGGGCGCCGCTCTATGTAGCCTGATAATTATCTTACAATGTTTGGACCGATGAAAGGTCCTCTTTAAAGGGTTTCTACCACCAGAAATACTGGTATGTAGCTGACTGACATTAGCGATGTGCTAATGTCAGCAGTACATAACAGTATGCTTTTTACATTTGTCCCTGCAGCCGTTCTGATAAAATAAGCACTTTTATAATATGCTAATGAGCCTCTAGGTGCTAAGTGGGCGTAGAATCAGCACCTAGAGGCTCCGTCCACTCACCCTTTATCCCGCCCAGGTCCCCTGTTGAGCCCGCCCCGCTCCTCTTGATTGATGTCACGGTTTGCAGAATCGCTGACGAAATCCTGTGCCTGCGCCGTTCACTTCTGTATTCAGCGCAAGCTCAGTGAGTGAATGATGCGCTCCTGGTGCCGGATTCCTCACTGCGCATGCGCCGACTACGTCACAGTGAGGAATCCGGCATGAGGAGAGCGGCCCTCACTCACTGCGCCTGCACCGAATACAGAAGTGAACGGCGCAGGTGCGGGATTTCGTCAGCGATTCTGCAAACTGTGACATCAATCAAGAGGAGCGGGGCAGGCTCAACAGGGGACCTGGGCGGGATAAAGGGTGAGTGGACGGAGCCTCTAGGTGCTGATTCTACGCCCACTTAGCACCTAGAGGCTCATTAGCATATTATAAAAGTGCTTATTTTATCAGAACGGTTGCAGGGACAAATGTAAAAAGCATACTGTTATGTACTGCTGACATTAGCGCATCGCTAATGTCAATCAGCTACATACCAGTATTTCTGGTGGTAGAAACCCTTTAACGTCAAATTAAAATCTCCAACTAATAATACTCCCTCCATACAGCCCCACGGTGTAATGCTTTATCTTGGTTCATGTTTGGTAGATAAATGCTGCCTATGGTATATTCCTTACCCTGGATGGACACCTTGACAAACACAAATCTTCCCATGGCATACACCCTAGAGTCTATAAGGGTATATATCAGAGATTTATGTATTACTATCGAGACTCCAGTACGTGTACTGTTTGGATCTCATACCTGGAATATGGCCAGATTTGAAGTGCGTTTCCTATAAAAGTAGAATCTGTACTCTCTCTCTATGCATGACGTAGGTGATTTTCAATCTCTTTTCAGCCACATTGAAGCCCATCACGTTGAACGATGCCAGTTTGATCGAGGGCCTGAACATGATAGCTAAAGAAGAAGAAAAAAAAAAAAAAAGGGGGGGGAGAGAAGAGGAGCGAGGTATAGGATAGAAATAGAAGAGTAGAAGTAAGGTCAAGAGAGATCACAGAGCAGGGTAAATACCTGCAGTGAGTGATCGAATATCAGGAATATGTGTTATTCAAAGAACTACGGCATATCATGGACTAGGAACTAAAGGAGTCCTCACTGCTGTCAGGGGACTAATCCCCACATTAAGATATCGCCAATATGGCAAAACTCAACGTCAATAGATGCCAAACTAACTAGGGAATGACTGACAGCGACAGTAAACGAGACTGCCACTAGGCCACCAGCTTAGATGAAAGAAGTGACAAATAAAAAATAAATAAAAAATGCAGACATAAAGCCTTACTGAGTGTATAGTAATTAGAAAGGAGTGGTAGAGGGGAGATGAGTATATAGGAATCTCTGGTAACTAGGGCTGCAGAATTCCAAGAAGCCCATATCAGGTACTGCGGACAACTTGGTCTATCTGATTTCTCGGAGAACTCCCCGTCTCGGTGTTCTGTCTTGTCTTTGATCCTCAAGTGACTGAGCGCGGTATGATGGGAGGGATGGGGCTCCAGTCCGGTAAGGTAATAGAGGGAATAGCAAGGCTAGACAAAAAGTTTGGGAGTTCCTCTTGATCTCACAGCTCGTATCTCTTCCCATCTTTGTGGACCACGAGGTGGAAAGGAAAGCCCCAAGCATAAGGGATGCCTTGTTTCCTTAAAATGTCCAGGAGAGGTCGCAACACCTTGCGTTGGGTTAGTGTAGAACGAGAAAGATCTTGCAGAATTTGCACTTGAGCTCCATTAACATCCCAGTGAGCAGCATTTCTTGCCTTCAACATGATCTCGACCTTGACTATATAATAATGTAGGCGGCATATGACATCCCAAGGTTTATCCGGGTCAGGATTTACTGGGCCCAGGGCACGATGCACCCTATACATTTCTAAGTCGTCATTTACAGGCCTTCTCAAAATGGTGCCAAAAAGCGTTTGTAGTGTGGACAGAAGTTCATCCGGCTTGACTGACTCTGGAAGTCCTCTGACCCTAATATTATTTCTGTGATTTCTGTCCTCAATGTCATCGTGCAAATGATAAAGCTGTTTAATGTGGTGTTCATGGTCATTAAAGGGGTATTCCCATCTCATTGATCCTATTTTAATTTGTTATAGAAGTGCCTGTGAGCATTTTTGTAATTATGTTCCTTTAGCAAATCCCTACCTATCTTGGAAAAAATCTTTCAATCCTACCCCACTGTTATCTTCTGGTATCCACTAGATACGGCCACCGCTTGTGTGCCACATCAGTGGCCCGTGCCTGCGTAGAACACATTTTCTTCCCCCGGCCAGGCTGCATATCGCTGTCTTGAACGCGCATATCGCTGTCTTGAGCATGCATGCCGCGGCGCATACGCCATGGTGACTTTTTCCTGGCCAGTATAGTACAGAACCGCGCACGCGCAATGGTGACTTCTTCCTGGCTGAGTATAGTACAGAGACGCACATGCTCTGTATGCAGGACAGCTCTGTACTATACTCAGCCAGGAAGAACTCACCATTGCGCATGCGCGGCGCGGAATTCGCGGCTCTGTACTATACTGGCCAGGAAGAAGTCACCATGGCGCATGCGCGCGGCGTGCACGTTCAAGACAGCGATGCTCGGCCCGGCCGGGACAAGCCTTCAATCAAGCTAACTAAGCCCATCCAGCTTCACAAGCCGGAAACCAGGCAGTAAACAGCACAGCTCGCAGCAGGTAAGTATGAAATTGCTAGATGGGACAACCCCTTTAAGTTGCAAATTCACAGCGTCTAACCTCTCTGAAGCAGCCTCCTGTTTCCTCTCTACCTTCTCCACCGTGTTGCCCAGATTGGACACCTCAGCCTGTGGTGTGCTTATTTCCTTCTTATCGATAGCTTCCAACCTCTCCACATACTTCTCCATTTCGTGCCTAGTAGACAGCAAGCGCATATATCCCCTCCAGTCAAAGGCGTCCTGAAAGACAGGATCGTCAACTGCACCCTGGGGTGGCTTGTGGAGACTCCTGTCCACATCTCCCCCACTGTCCTCTAAGGAGGTGTTATTTATGGCCTGGCCATTATTGCGCTGAGGCAGCGGGCTGTGCGGGCGCGGCATAGATGGAGCAGGGGGGTTATCCTCGTTGGCCCAGGAGTCTGGTACACTAAACGGGGAATGTCTGAGACTCACTGTGTGCTCCACCGCAGATTCCGAGGTGGGTGCAGGAGAGCTACTGATGAAGGGAGGTGCTTTGGATAGCGGCTTGTTGCGTCTGTGCGCCGCAGGTCTGGATAGCTGAAAAATCGCCTCAGGTCGCCTTGTCCAGTGGGGAAACCGAGATTAGGCTGATCAGGGGTAGTTCCCCTTCTCCTCCTCAACATTGGAGCCGTAGATAGGCTGTCTGGTTAGGCTCTGCTGGGAAATCTAGTAGGCGCGTGCTCAATCTGCCATTGCCAGGCCAGGCCCCTTATGCGTTCTGTTTAATCTAATCCTTATTCATTGTAAGATTCCTACAATAAAGGAACCATTTATATTTTTACTATTATTATCTATTGTGTTGTGTCCATTTCTTCTGGTTATCCTGCGGGTTAGGTAAAACAATCCTGGAAAACTGGTTTAAGACTTCCAATGTTAACTATTTACTGCTCATACATAACCATTTAGCATATACATAGTGCACATAAAAAACAGTACAACTCTTAGCACATATTCGCTCTTAGCAGTGATCCGCTGGGTCACTGCACAAGCAGAACGTGTCTTGGACTACTGATGCACAATATGACTCAGGTAGTCTGAGAATTATGGGAATCAACAGATCTGCAGCTGAAAAGATGGAAAAGGGGTTACAACGAAAGTGTTCTGTAATTTCCGCAGCCAATATTTTTTTAACCAGAGGGTCGTGTAAACAAAATAAAAATTGTTAGATGTTTAGATCTGCGTTGGAAGCTCTGTTATTTTCCCTGGTAAAATGCCGCCACCATGACAGAAAGCCAATGGACTCCACCAATGTCAATGGGATTCCTCCACCACCGTTGGTGTCTGTCATGTGGCACTGTCGACATTTTTGCTGCTCTGCACCTATGGCAGAAGTTATGGCTCCTGGAAGATAGGGAGTAGTCAACAATACACATGTAAACAGAGCCTTGGGCTCGCAAAGACCACAGGCTCATATAACAAATGACACACATTTTATCAGGACTTGATGGCCAAACCAGGTTTATTTAAATTTTCAAAAAAGCATTCTGCATAAAACTCTAGAAAATACACACAAAGAACTGATGCCTCTCTATATTAAAGATCAATTTCAGCTGTAACACGTGTTAAACAAGCAAGTTTTAAATGAAGCGCTTAGTTATTCATGTATATTAAAAATTAAAGGGGTTGTCTCATCTCAGACAATGGGGGCATATCGCTAGGATAGGCCCCCATTGTCTTATAGGAGCAGGTCCCACACCTATATCGGGAACAGAGCTCCGCAAAATGGGGGGCTGGAGGACTCCGGTCGTCTGGCCACCACCAAGCGCTCTCCCCGTAGAAGTGAATGGGAGCGCACTGTGCATGACCGGCCGCCGCTCCCATCCACTTCTATGGGGCCGACGGAAATAGCCAAGCCATCGCTCGGCTATTTTCGGTGGACCCATAGAAAATGAATGGAGGGCGGCTGTGTATGCGCAGTGCGCCCTCCCCCAGTTTTGGGGCTCTGTTCTCGATATAGGTGTGGGTCCCAGCGGTGGGACCTACACATATAAGGCAATGGGGTCATATCCTAGAGATATGCCCCCATTGTCTGTGATGAGACAACCCCTTTGAGGTCTACCAACAGATTTAGAGAACACAATGGACTGATCCTTGTGCCTAGTGTTCTATAACACATGGAAATAAACCATCTGACTGTTCTCTGATCAGATAATGACAGCTTTGAATATATATATATATATATATATATATACTCCTTTCCTGTGACTGAAGCTTGCATAAATTATTTTGCACTGTTGGGTCTGGCTGGGTCAGGTCGTGCATTGTTCTTACTACCGCAATGAAAGAATTATGACACGGGTGACACCTCTATATTATGATGTGCCTTGTATCTATTCATCCTTGTCAGCTGCACACTGCAGAATTACCGTACATCTGAAAGCAGGAGCCATATCATTTCAGCCAATGATGGGATCCAATCCCATCTGGTAATATCTAGAAAGTTTTGCACTAATGCACTCCTGCTCTGGCATCGTGGGTACATTAGATGTACATCTGGTTGATCTAGACCTAGTCTATAAATACAGCGTGAAAAAATCCCAAGGAGATAATTGATATATTGGAGGTACAGCTGATATTTTTTAGACTGTCCTGTGGAACTTCTTGTATGGATTTCCTAGTTCAATACAATATGTTAGTCTATCTACATGGCTATATAGATTGCGTCATCCTGCGGGCAGTGCAGTGTATGGCACTCTCAATAACGCAGTGATGATGATATCTGTCTGGTGAAAAAATGTTATTCAGCTGATGACAGATATATCCCTCCAGACTTACAGGACATTATTATCAGTTACGTGTGGCACCAAAAAAGCTTAAACCTAGAAGACAGCAGGAGATCAGTGTCCAAGGATTTATAATTGTAAAAAAGATGAAGCAATGGATTTTCAAAGATGAACATGAATGTCACCAGATTGTTGATTCTTGTCTGAAGCTTCACTTTTTTAATATAATTTTTGCCAAATTAGGAAACTGTTCAAGGCTGGGTTTCCACACTGCGACTTGTGGCCAAATACCTCAGTTTTAACTGCACAATTGTGTGGCCATTGACCACTATGAGGGATGGGCTTCCAGACACAAGCAGCAGCTGAACGGTGGAAACCCACCCTTAGGGCGCCCATTCACAGTGCAGCCGATTCACTGTAACCACATGTGAATTGGCACTGATTTGCTTGGTTTTGCAGAAAGGATAGGGGAAGCACTTGGTTTTTGTGTGAAACCACAGCAATTAGTGGTAATCCGTTTGCAGTTACAGCAGTTCTGTTTGGGCAACACAAAGGTACGTATATTCCTGATACACAAGCAAAGAACTGTCGCTATATTGATGCAATGAGTTGGGTAGTTGCAGGGATTCAAGCGGCTGCTCTTCTCCTGCCGGCTGTCTGTAATTGGTAATAGTCCACGGACTGTAGACTCAGTGGTCACATACCATTTGTGCATATGTCACATAGGAGTGTATATGGAAGGTCAGGCGGACGGGCGCTGTGCACTGAAACAGCAGGACTGTCAGAAGGTGAGTGTAGGTCATTTCTAATTTTGTATGGGTCTCAGACATCGATTTCTTAGCACTTATGGAATCTTCCCCCTTAGACTAACATAGAATTACATAGACAATGTTACCATTAACATTGCCGACCTGCATACATTAAAGGGAAGAAAAGGTCCAACCGAAATGTAGGATTTCCGCAAATGCATGTTTACTTAAAATGACTACTCAATCAGATTCCTAACATTTAATATGATGCCGCTGTTACGTGAAGCTACACATTAAGTGCGTGTAAAATGAAAACTGTGCAGTAAATGCGCATTACAATTATCCATATAAAACCTGGGCAATAAAATCCAGAGACGACAGATAAGGGGCGTTTATAGGGGAGGATTCCTGTTTGTTATCCTGTCGTCATCCAGACATGTATATACAGAGCACAGCAGATTTCACTGCACTTTTACATTAACAATTTCATCCCGTACTCGGCTTTGGATAACACGGTGGTCTTTGTCAAAAATAGTCAATTGTGCCAATTTCTGAATTTGCAAAATAGAAAAGAAGCCGGTGATTTGTCAGACGTTCTCCCTGTTAAGTGTGGATGAAATCTGAAAGAAAAGTGAGGAAGAGTCGATTAGTGAATAGTTGGATGTAAACGATGCTTCTTTTTGTATACAGTTCAAATGACAGATAAAGTAAGGATGCAGCACTGTCCTACAGGCCACGGTTAGTGGATGAGGGGAAATCGCAGCAACGTGTGGTCCGGATGATAGACCACAGTCCAGGGTTTTGTATGCATTGATGACCCTTTAGATAGTGTAGTGATGGTGCTGTGAACGCATCATGTAGAGACGAGCACCCTGTGCCTGGATAAACAATCTAGGGACTGTGACACTGGTGGCCCTCTGTTCACCAGTGGGGTCTGAGTTGTTGGACCCTCAATGATCATACCCTGATGCACATTGATAGGCCATCAATACATACTCCTAGAAAAACCTCTTTACGTGGAAAACGCAGCATAATATAGTACCATCATGAATTGGGAAATCCACAGCATGTCAATGATGTTTGCAATTTTTCGTGCGGCTTTCACCCTTTTCAATAGAAGTGTGAGATCTTTGGCAAAACCGTATCAAATCCGCATCAAAACCGAAAGTAACACATGCAGTTTTTTTTTGTTTGTAAATCGGCACCTGTGTGCATATTTGTTTTATGCTACATGCACACTACCATGCTGTTTTTTTGCGGTCCGCAAACCGCGGATCTGCAAAAAACGGAAGCCACCCGTGCGCCTTCCATAATTTGCGGAACGGGCGGCCCGTTGTAGAAATGCCTATTCTTGATCGCAAAACGGACAAGAATAGGACATGCTATATTTTTTTTGCGGGGGCACGGAACGGTGCAACAGCGACACGGTAAGGAATTGCAGATGACCGCACCCATCAGATGGTTTAACACACCATCAGCAGTGACTACCACTTTACTGATTACACAATGACACTGTGGGACATGTAGAATGATGTCATCCCTCCTAGAATTGGAACATCATTTTTATAATTAGTTACTTAACTTACTTTCGCTTTGAGGTCCCCGAAATGAAGTTTTGACTGAAAAGAAAAACAAACAAAAATATAAAATTAGTATACATGAAAATTCCTGATGGGGAGGAAGGAAAACCGCTCAAAAATGCAGGATACAATTCCTAACTAGTGTTATTACTCATGTACGACACAACGGCTTTAAAGGGGTTGTGCAGGCCATATATATTCATGGCATATTCACAGGATAGGTCATCAATATCTAATCGTCGGGGGTCTGACACTCAGCAAACCAACCAACTAGCTGTTTGAAGAGGAGGTTGCACTCCAAGTGAGCGCCGATGCCTGGTCTTTACACTAGGTGTCATCTCGTTAGCTGTGGCAACAAAGTGTAATTACAAGTACTCACTCCATTTAAGTGAATAGTCCATAAACTGCACTTCCGAGACGTCATGCAATGTAACAAACTGAAACCTGTGCCTTCTCTTCAAACTGCTGATCGGTGGGGGATGCCAGCTGTCGGGCCCCCACCGATCAGATATTGATGACCTATCCTCAGGATAATATATAAATATATAAATCGCTGCACAAATCCTTTAAGTGTGGCTGACTGGATCATCAATTACCTTTTCGTCCTCTCAAGTACATCACAATTCCAGCAATGAGAAAAACTGCTCCTAAGACAAATCCACCAATTCCAGTTGCCATCTTACTCCTGTCTGAATCTGAAATCTCTGGGTCTGTGGGGAAAAAAATATTATTTATAATACAACTTTTGTTGCATGGGAAAAAATGTCTGGCATGTAGTAAAAGGGAACATGAAACAAAGAGTTGTATATCAGCATTCACCATCCAGCCCCTCTCCAGCTGCTGCAACTGTCAGACCCTGCTAGGAGTTGTAGTTTTACAGCAGCTCAAGAGCCTCTACCTGGAGACCACTGCATTTTTTTTACAATAGTTCAGGCTGTGGCAATATACCGTATTTTATTTCCTATAAGATGCACCTCTGTTTGTTTATTAAAAATTCCAGGAAAGTGTTACTTTATAACAATTAGCTCAATTACCTAATCAATCACTGCTTAAACTTCCCAAAATCTGATTGGTTAGACTATATTAAGCTAATTATCTACCTTGGGCCTCATGCACACGACCGTGCAGCGGATCCACAAAAAACATTGTAGACATGCCTATTCTTGTCCGCAAAACGTTTTACAATAAAAAAAATGTTTTTATAAAAACACAAATTTTTTAAAGTCAAGCCACCCCCTTTTCTAACTTTACATATAACAATAGACAATAAAAAATAAACATCATCAATAATGCCAAATCCAAAAATGTACAAAAATTAAAATATTTATCACATACACTGGACGCCATAATGGAAAAAATACATACAGCAAAGTTGCTGTTTTTTCCTCACCTCTCCCCCCAAAATATTTAGTACAAAGTGATAAAAAACTATAAAAATCTAGTAGCGCCGTAATCGTACTGACCTGCACAATAAGGTTGTTATGTAAATTTATCACATGATGTAAAAACAAAACCTAAAAATTTTACGGAATTGCATCTTTTTCCAGTCTCACCTCACAAAGTATTTTTCCTGTTTTTCAATACAATATACGGTAAATTAAATTTTTGTTCATATGGTTTTTACAGGACTATCAAATCAGAAGAAAAAAACATGTACAGAATGTCACTAAATGTGATACCATTGATACACAGAGTATTTTAGAGGCAGAAAAAATGTGTGCAGCAAGCCATACACTGTTATTGAGAGACAAGCTCACATTAATTCTATGACGAGAAGAAAGACTTACGCCAGTCTACTCGGTGCGGGGCCTCCAGGCTGCTGTGATGAACCTCACAGGTGAATGTGTCACTGCTATGGATCTCTGTCTCCAGCATCACCAGAATCTGGAAAGTCCAATCCCCGTTCTGAAAAATCACAGAAGATGTAACCAGCTCGGTCTCTTCCTGGCTGTTCCGGTACCATTTCACCTCCACCACCGAGGGGTAGAAACCAAACACATTACACTGCAGGAGGTGGTGCACGGTGCTTGGCTCTTCATGTCGAGGTATCAGGGACACAACTATTTCAGGCTGAACTGGAATATAAAAGAAGAGAGAAGCTAGAGATAGAAACAGAAATAAACTGCTGGACGGGGGCACTGGTCGTAGCGTGCCTTATGTTTTCTTATTGACATCTGTTTGACCCATTTCCATCTGAGATCCATTAATATAGATGGAAAAAAAATCTTGCGTCTCAAATAACAGATCTCAGATGAAAATAGCTAAAACAGATGCTAAATATGCATAATTTACCAAACGAATGCTCAAAATACAGGATCCATTTTAGACTACAGTATGTATTACAAATGTCAAGGATTGGTCAACCGAGAATTGGTTAGATGAGAGTTAATGAAAGAGTTTTCTTTCTGTTATAACTTGTTGTGCATAGTGCACTTTACTTATAATATATATATATATATATATGTAGGTTAAGGCTGACATGTCAGCCTGCATTTGTGGGAGGGGCGTAGGCGCCCTTAAAAGGAGGCATGCCCTCTCCCCATTTGCGTGCGTTCCTGGTGCCTTTTCCCGCCTGACGTCACGCCCCATCCTGCTGTGCTGCTGTGCAGGTAAGTTTGCCGAGGGTTCCCCTCCAACGCTTCCCGCTCAGCTGTCGGGGTAAGTTTCACGCTCCGCTGCACCCCTCTCCGGCGTGTCCACCCATCCCTCCCCCCCCCCGGTCCGGTCCGCTCGCCACCCACCTCGCATCCCGGTTGGTACGCCCGGCTCGTCCTTGCTCAGGCGCTGCCCTGAGCAGATCTCGCGGGACGCCGGCAGCGCTTCCGTTGCCTTGACAACGGAGCTTGCGTCCCGGCCGGCCTCTGCTGTCGGGCTCTCGTCCTGGCACCGGCCGCCACAGCAGCTCAAACCCCCCTCGTCTGGCTGGTCCTGGCGCTCTCCCCACGGGCGGGTCCGTCTAGACCCAGGGGTGCCGCTTCTTTCCACGCAGCCACTGGCCGGCGGCCGGCTGCTGTTCACCAGCAATAAAGTTATATAAAAAAAATTAAAAAAAAGACAGCATTGGTTTACACACACTGGTTCTTCACAATAAGCCCCACCACAGGCCCTCGCAAGCACACACATATCATAGCTGCTTGCCAGGGTCATGGCACACCGCTAGCTCCCACGTGCCCTCCCCTGTCTTGCTAAGCAGCAGACCAGTCAACCCTCCACACCCTACGGCAGCGGTTCCGTTACCTCACACCTCAGCTCCCACAAACACAGTCTCATCAGTTCACAGGGACACGCAGTTCCCTGGTTCAAGGGTCGTACAATGGCGTAGCAGGGGCCACCCCCCCCCCCGCCCCCCTCACGCTACTGGTTATTGTTGCAGACTCTGGTTACTCTGCCGTGCTTGCCATCCATCGTCTGCCAAGGTTCTCAACAAATTCCACCCGCTGCGAACACCGCCATTCTGCTCTGCCACATCTACGGACTTTGTTCGGTAAATACTTATTTTTTCTATGTCATATCATGCTCCGCCATGTTTGGGGCCTATTTTGTGTTAGGTTTACGTATTACTTGTCATCTCATTGCCCTTGGCGCTACGGGCTTACGTTTTCCCTCATACCATACTGGTTCCCGGTCGCGCTTCTGGCTCACGTTTCAGTTTCGTCAGAGCCGGGGTCAGGGACAATCAGTTAAAAAAAAAAAAAAAAAAGGGGCTTATTCTCATGTTTGCTGTCTGTTTTTCCGTTTGCAGGCTCACTTGTTGTGTTCTTTCTGTTGCCAGTTACGTTTCTGGCTCACGTTTCTGTTATAACATGTCTGCTGCCTGTTACGTTTCAGGCTTACGTTTTTCTCTGTCTAGCGTCAGTCACTTTCCTGGCTCACGTTTTCCGTTATTTCATGTCTGTTGCCCGCCACGTCTGCGGGCTTACGTTTTTCCTTTTCTCTTGCCGGTTCCTCTCCGGTTCACGTTTTAATATATGTCATGCTGCCTGTCACGCTTCAGGCTTACGTTTTTCCAATTGTCGCCTGTTACGCTTCAGGCTTACGTATCTATTGTACCCCGTCTGTTGCCTGTCACGTTGTCAGGCTTACGTTTCTCCCATGTTTTTTATTCCCCGTCACGCTGCCGGTTTTACGTTTTCCATTACCGGTTACAGGTCAGGATCATGCGGTTAATCACTATTCTTTGTCGCTATCATTGTTTTTCAGGTTCGATCGATATTATTTTCTACGGTACGACCTCAGGTTTGGTGTTCTTTCCATGTGTTTACTCCCCTGTCAATGGCCACGTCCTCGTAGCGCTTACGTCTTGTTTTCACTTTTAGGTTGGTAAGGTCTTCCACAGTAGTACCCCCTTCATAGCTCTAGGCACTCGCCCGCCCCAGTTCGCTCTTCATCACCATTCACGGCTCGGGTGTCGTCGTTCTGTCACGTGGGGTTCTCCAGCTCAGATGTTAACTTTTTGTTTATCACCTCACAGCCACGATATGTCGCAGATTTCCAATATCGAGGAAGCCCTGTCCATCCCGGAGACACCCGCATCCGAGCGGCCCAGCTCCTCATCACTGAGGAGTTGGACGATCGCTAAGTTAATCGCGGAGCTTAACAGAAGAGGGATCCAACACCCCGCTTCCGCCCGGAAAGCCGAACTATTCAGGCTACTCACGGCGGAGCCAGCAGCCCAGGACTTGGAGCAAGTCTCCATGTCCACTCTGCAAGTGTCTCTGACACAACTGCACGCCATGATGAACACTATTGCCTCCTCAGTCTCAGACGTGCAGTCCAGACTCCTGGCCGTTGAGTCTCACCAGGGACTGACATCCGAGCGTGTCGCCTCTCCATTGCCGGTTGCCCCCGCGGCAGGGTTGGTTCCCCCAGGTAGGGTTCTTGGCGCACCCGAGGTAGCTCCGGCCCACTTTATCCCCAGCAACATCAAGAAGGACATTTTAGAGGGCAAGGACGTCAACCTGGCGTCTATTTTGATAGCAACCCATGACACAGTAGAGAGCAAGACCATTGCTTGCGGCGACATGTCCATCGTCCTCAAAGCGAGGGACCCCCGCCTCAACAGGAAGCTAACCCCCACAGAGTTTGTCCTGGCGTTTAGCTTATACAGGGACGTCATCTGCTCCGTCCACCCGGAGAGGCGGGAAGAGTTGGACACTTACCTATACAGGGTCACGGATTTGGGCCACAAGTACGGTGGGCAGGCTTTTTACGATTATCATCGCTCGTTCTCAGCTAAAGCCGCCGCCTCGCTGGTCCAATTCCAGCACCTCACGAACTGGGCGGTTATGGACATGGAGCTTTTTTGTCGACATTTCGCGTGCCTCAGGGCACCGGCATGTACGTCATGCCAGTCCATTACTCACTCGTCGGATTGGTGCCCCAACTCAGGTCCCTCCACATCCCAGGGCAGATCCCTCCGTAGTAGCTCCGGGTCCCTCCAACGACCTGGCGCTACCACGGATAAGTTAGGCCGGCCAATAGTTTTCCTGGGCAACAGCCAGGTCTGCAATAATTTTAACCAGGAGGCTTGTTATTATAACAAGTGCAGGGCTCTCCACGTCAGCGCAGGCTGTTTCAGGGCTCAACCGCAGACGGCGTGTCCTCAAAGAACAAGGCCATCCTGACTAAGCGGGGTCAACGTGGTCTTGTTAGAGTCCCTGTTGCGCGAGCACCACAGCCCGCATTGGGTGCAGTTCCTGGTCTCCGGGTTCACCACCGGGTTCCACACGGGGCTGGTAGCTCTCCCACAAACTTCCTGGGAAGGGCCCAATCTACTGTCAGCAAGCAGGGACCCTGAGCCGGTGGGGACCCTGATCAAGTCAGAGTTGGAGAAGGGGTTTCTCATCGGCCCCTTCCCCTTCATTCCATTCGACCTCTGGAGGATCAACCCTATCGGTATTGTGACCAAGCAGTTCACAAATAAAAAACGTTTAATCTATGACTTGTCGGCGCCTCATGGCTCCAGTGTACCCAGTCTTAACTCCTTAGTGCCATCTGAGGAGTTCTCCATGAGCTACGCCACCATAGACGAGGCCATACAGCTGATCCTCCAAGTAGGTCGGGGGGCGTGGTTGGCAAAGGCAGATATCGCCGACGCCTTCAAGCTGCTGCCCATTCATCCACGGCTCTGGGGGTTCTACGGCATCAAGTGGCAAGATCAGTACTTCTTTGCCAATCGCCTGACGTTCGGGTCCAAGAGCAGTCCCTGGCTGTTCGACCAGTTCGCTCAGGCATTGCATTGGATCCTGGTCAACCACTGCGATTGCCCTATGACCATCCACTACTTGGATGATTTTCTCATTATCGAAAGCCCAGACCGCCAGCCTTGCAAACTCCATGCTCTGCTGCAACTGTTCGGCCGACTCAACGTTCCGGTGGCAGCATCAAAAACCGAAGGGCCCGCCACGGTAATCACCTTCCTAGGCATAACGCTAGATACAGGGAAGATGGAGGCCAGGCTTCCAGCCGAGAAATTGGCAAAGATCAAGGCAGCCATTTCAACTGCGGCGGGCTGCAGGACCTGCACCAAGGTCGAGTTGCAGTCCCTTTTAGGCATGCTCAACTTTGCCACCAAAGTCATGCCCCAGGGCAGGGCCTTCATGTCCAGGCTTCTCCAATTGCTCCCCTCAGCCCCAGAGCAGGACAGCCTCGTCACCTTAGACGCCCAAGCCATGGCCGACTTGTCCATGTGGGGGAACTTCCTGGCCTCTTGGAACGGAGTCTCGTTGTTTGTTCCTCGGCTAGGGCCAGAGTCCACCTTGATTTTCTCGGACGCCGCCGCCTCCGGGGGGTTCGCGGCGATCTGTGGGAACCAATGGTTCGCGGGCCCTTGGCCACCCGAGGTATCAACAGCCAGAGGCGCTTTGCAGTCATCCCCTTTGCTGGAGTTCTACCCAGTCGTGGCGGCAGCCCAGGTGTGGGGCAGCCAGTGGGCCAATTCTTCTGTGGCGTTCATCACTGATAATCAAACAGTGGTGGACATCATCACCAAGGGCAGGTCTCAGTCACCCCAGATCATGTCATTCGTCCGCAGGCTGGTCTGGCTCTCGCTAGTGTACAATTTCCACGTAGCATGCAAGCACATCCAGGGGGTTCACAATGTGGCCGCAGATGCCCTATCTCGTTTTAATTACGAAACTTTCTTCCAGGTCATGCCAGAGGCAGACCGTGTGGGGCTTCCTCCTCCGACGTACCAATTGCTAGTGTTGGATTAAACCTTTTTATTAATTCAGCAAAAACATTGATGCAGAAGTCTTTGTCTCACAACACTGCCAGGAACTACAGGACCGCCTGGAACACCTTCAACAGGTTCAGGGGCCTACACCCAAGTCAAGACACCAACAAAACCACGTACATCACAGCTTTCATAGCCTTCTGTCATTTCGATCTCAAGCTGTCCTTCAACACCATTAAATTGTATTTGGCCGGAGTCCAACATTTTTCCATGTTGGAAGACCCCGAAAGCAGGTCGGTTTTTCTATCCCAAGCAGTCAGGGCAACCCTTAGGGGGGTTCAGAAAAGTAGTATCACAGCCATCCCGAGGAGGCAGCCCGTATCTGGGGAACTATTTAGGAAACTTTCAACCTCCCTAGATAGTCTTCCTTTTGGGCTCCTTCCCAGCACAGTCATCAAGGCTGCCATGTACCTTAGTTTCTATGGGTTCTTAAGACCCGGCGAAGTCACCCGCACTTCAGCTAGGTCCAAGGGCCTCACCAGGGGTCAACTAGTCTGGCACCACGACCATTTCTCCCTGCACCTCCTTACTTCCAAAACCTCGCAGGTAGGTCCACCAGTGGAGGTGGATTTCTTCCCTTCTGCCAACGCATGGTGCCCGGTCCAGGTACTCAAGCGTCTGCTGTCGGCTCTGGGGGACTCCGCCCCTGACCAACCATTGCTCCCGTTTCAGGCCGCAGCCCTCACCGCTTCGCAATTTATCTCACACGTCCGCACTCTGGCTATGGGTTGGGGTTTCGACCCCAAGGCCATTTCAGGGCACTCATTCCGCATTGGAGCTGCATCCGCAGCTTCAAAACACAACGTCCCCGGCCACATCATCCGAAAAATGGGTCGCTGGCGCTCCTCATGCTTCACACGATACATACCTAACCCATAGGTCGAGATATCCCAGGCTTTCCACAAGTTGGTTTTGTAATTCGGTTCACTGCCAATAAAGGTTTTTTCCTCCCTACCTGTTTGTCTTTTTGCCCCCTTTTAGGCTTACCCGCGGCATGGCTAAGGGCACCTCTCCAGCCATATCAGGTAGGCATGATGGTTTTCCTCTGTCAGGTTCGGCACGTTCAGGCACAAGCTCGGCCGTAGCCTTGACCACAAATATATATATATATAAAGTTTATTTGCAACACAATGTTGATAACATTAAACAACAATATTATCCGCCTCCGGACCGCCTAACGCAGGATCGCGTTCCGGAGGCGGCTCACTCAGGCAGAGTCACACATCTATGCGTCATCTCGCGAGATTCCGCTCACAGTCGGCCCGCGCATGCGCATCGCGGGCCGGCAAAAGTTCGAGGGGGGTTACATCATCAGCCTGCCAGCCAATGATCATCGCTGGCAGGCTGATGATTTTAAAAAAATCGAATCAGAAGCCAGTTAACACTTTATATTTATAAATATAAGGTGTTAAATGGCTTCTCTGCTCCTCTGCTGGTCCTTTTCGTCGGTTGGTCTCAGCAGAGGAGCACAGTTCACAGTGAGTAGCCACCAAACACTTCACTTAGCCCCAGATCACCCCCCAGCACCCCAATTAACCCCTTGATCGCCCCTGTCAATCACCTAGTGAAAGGGGAAAAAGTGATCAGTGTAAACTGTCACTTTTTTTTCCCACTGGTATTGACTGATAGGCTTTAAGATAGTTTTGGCCCCTTGGTTAGGTAGTTAGCAATCGTTTAGCGCCCAGCCCACCGCACCGCAGTCACTGATTCGCTGATTAGCGTATCACTAATCAGCATTTGTACTTTTATAGTATCTGTAAGTGATCAAAACTGATCACAGTCAGATCTATAATAGTATTAGTGTCACCTTAGCTCGCCCTCCACCCAAAATGCAGTGTTTGCCCGATCAGGCCTGATCGGTCGCCCACACGTGCGTTCACCCACGCCCGCCCTGCCGCAGTGACAAAAATTATAATTTTTTTTATCACTGCACAATCACTTTCCAAGCGCTGCGGCGATAAAAAAAATCAGTTTTGATATTTTTTATCAATCGCAGCGGCCTCCGGTACTTCGCTAGCCTCCCATTTGTAAGACAGGCTTGCTTTTTTTCTTGGGTAGTCTCAGGGAATACCCCCTAAATTTAGTAGTCCAAATGGCAAACAAGGGGTATTCTTCTGAAGAGGCCTACAGGCTTCTGACCCAGTTGGATGAGGAATGGGAACCCTCATCTGACCAATCCAGTGGGTCAGAATATGAACCTGTAGAAAGCAGTGGCAGTCTGACCCAAAGTTCGGACGAGGAGGTTGAGGTCCCTGATACCAACAGGCGTACCCGGCCCCATGTTGCTACACCACAGGTTGCGCAGGATCCGCTTCAAGGGCAGCAGAGTGGGGCTGGCGCTGTCGGATTACGTGGTGAGGCATACACCAGCAGCGCAGCCCACCCTGGACCTAGTACCAGCACTGCCGTACAACATGGTGAAGTGGCGAGCACCAGAAGGGCAGTTGAAGCTGGTACGGTGGCACGTGCAATAGTTACCCCGTTGCAGCCACCGCACAGACAGGCCCGTAGACCCCCTAGAGTCCCTGAGGTGCTGGCAAACCCTGACTGGCAGTCCCCAACTTCAGCCGCACCATTAGTTCCCCCTTTCCCCGCCCAGTCTGGAGTTCGGGTTGAGACAGCTCAGATCGGTTCGGCCCTGGGATTTTTTGAGCTGTTCTTGACTGTGGAGCTCTTGGACATAGTCGTGGCAGAAACAAATCGGTATGCCACTCAATTTATAGCCGCCAACCCGGGAAGCTATTATGCCCAGCCTTTCCAGTGGAAACCAGTCCAAGTTTCCGAATAATTTTTTTTTCTGGGCCTTCTCTTCAACATGGGTCTAACCAAAAAGCATGAATTGCGGTCATATTGGTCCACGAACCCAATTCATCACATGCCCATGTTCTCTGCTGCCATGTCCAGGGCACGGTTTGAGGCCATCCTGCGTTTCCTGCACTTTAGCGATAACACCACCTCCCGTCCCAGAGGCCACCCAGCTTTTGACCGGCTCCACAAAATTCGGCCCCTCATAGACCACTTCAACAACAAATTTGCAGATTTGTATACCCCTGAGCAAAACATCTGCGAAGACGAGTCCCTTATACATTTTACCGGGCGCCTTGGCTTCAAACAATACATCCCAAGCAAGCGCGCCCGGTATGGGGTCAAATTGTATAAGCTCTGTGAAAGGGCCACAGGCTATACCCACAAATTTCGGATCTATGAGGGTAAAGATCAGACCCTGGAGCCGGTCGGTTGCCCTGACTACCTGGGGAGCAGTGGGAAGACAGTCTGGGACTTGGTGTCACCCTTATTTGGCAAGGGGTACCATCTTTATGTGGACAATTTCTACACAAGTGTGCCCCTCTTCAGGCATTTGTTCCTAGAACAGATTGGCTGCTGTGGCACAGCGCGACCTAGTCGCCGGGGCTTCCCCCAACGGCTCGTTACCACCCGTCTTGCAAGGGGGGAGAGGGCTGCCTTGTGTAATTAAGAACTGCTCGCGGTGAAATGGAGAGACAAGCGTGACGTTTACATGCTCTCCTCCATTCACGCAGACACGACAATACAAATTGAACGAGCAACCAGTGTCATTGAAAAGCCCCTCTGTGTCCATGACTATAATTTGCTCATGGGAGGGGTGGACTTCAATGACCAGATGTTGGCTCCTTATTTAGTTTCCCGACGCACCAGACGCTGGTATAAGAAGGTGTCTGTATATTTGATTTAATTGGCTGCATATAATAGTTTTGTTCTCTACAGTAAGGCTGGGAGAACAGGATCCTTCCTCAAATTTCAGGAAGAGATCATCGAGAACCTCCTGTATCCAGGAGGTTCCGTGGCCCCATCCACCAGTGTAGTTAGCCGTCTACACGAGCAACATTTCCCCAATGTCGTTGCTGGTACCTCAACCCAACCGTCACCCCGAAAAAGATGTCGTGTCTGTAGCAGGAGTGGAATAAGGCGTGACACCCGCTATTTCTGTCCTGACTGCCCTGACCACCCTGCCCTATGCTTTGGAGAGTGTTTCCGGAAGTACCACACACAGGTACACTTAGCATAGGGATTGCATCTCACAGGACATGCACACATGGCTATTAGGGCCCATTCACACACAGCTGCTGCAAACCTCTCCTTTCACCTGGGACAAAGTGTATAATGTACTTCGCCACATCTTTGGGCGATTTGCGCTTTGCACATTGTCCCATGGGGAAGGAGAGGTTTGTCCTATAAAGGTAAAAAATAAAAAAATAAAAAAAAATCACCAGTAACCAAAAAAGTTAACGTTCTGTTCAAAAAGTTAAATAAAGTTTAAATGTTCTGTTCAGATGTTATTATAAAGTTAATCAATTTATTGCGTTGCGGCCTGGTTTTTTCTTTTTTGTTTTCTTTTTTTTACCTTTCAGGTGGACCAACCGATCGACTAGCTGCAGCACTGATTTATTACCTGTATGCTCAATATAAGGAGAATAGCAGAAACTCCTAATGCTGGCCATACATGTAATGATTGCGGAGACCCTCAAATGCCAGGGCAGTACAAACATCCCACAAATGACCCCATTTTGGAAAGAAGACACCCCAAGGTATTCGCTGAGGGGCATATTGAGTCCATGAAAGATTGAAATTTTTGTCCCAAGTTAGCGGAAAGGGAGACTTTGTGAGAAAGAAAATAAAAATATATTTCCGCTAACTTGTGCCAAAAAAAAAAATTTCTATGAACTCGCCATGCCCCTCATTGAATACCTTGGGGTGTCTTCTTTCCAAAATGGGGTCACATGTGGGGTATTTATACTGCCCTGGCATTTTAGGGGCCCTAAAGTTTGAGAAGAAGTCTGGGATCCAAATGTCTAAAAATACCCTCCTAAAAGGAATTTGGGCCCCTTTGTGCATCTAGGCTGCAAAAAGTGTCACACATGTGGTATCGCCGTACTTAGGAGAAGTTGGGGAATGTGTTTTGAGGTGTCATTTTACATATACCCATGCTGGGTGAGATAAATATCTTGGTCAAATGCCAACTTTGTATAAAAAAATTGGAAAAGTTGTCTTTTGCCGAGATATTTCTCTCACCCAGCATGGGTATATGTAAAAAGACACCCCAAAACACATTGCCCAACTTCTCCTGAGTACGGCGATACCACATGTGTGACACTTTTTTGCAGCCTAGGTGGCAAAGGGGCTTACATTCCAAAGAGCACCTTTAGGATTTCACAGGGGATTTTTTTCACATTTTGATTTCAAACTACTTCTCACGCATTAGGGCCCTTAAAATGCCAGGGCAGTATAACTACCCTACAAATTCCTAGAATTTTTTATCATAAGTTAGCGGAAAATGATGATTTTTTTTTCTTACAAAGTCTCATGTTCCACTAACTTATGACAAAAAATAAAAACTTCCATGAACTCACTATGCCCATCACGAAATACCTTGGGATGTCTTCTTTCCAAAATGGGGTCACTTGTGGGGTAGTTATACTGCCCTGGCATTTTAGGGGCCCAAATGCGTGCGAAGTAGTTTGAAATCAAAATGTGTAAAAAATGGCCTGTGAAATCCGAAAGGTGCTCTTTGGAATGTGGGCCCCTTTGCCCACCTAGGCTGCAAAAAAGTGTCACACGTGGTATCGCCGTACTCAGGAGAAGTTGGGGAATGTGTTTTGGGGTGTCATTTTACATATACCCATGCTGGGTGAGATAAATATCTCTCTAAAAGACAGCTTTTCCCATTTTATTATACAAAGTTGGCATTTTACCAATATATTTCTCTCACCCAGCATGGGTATATGTAAAATGACACCCCAAAACACATTCCCCAACTTCTCCTGAGTAAGTTGCATGACCGAGCAATAAACAGTGAAAGTAGTGTAGTGCAGAATTGTAAAAAGTGGTCTGGTCATTAAGGGTGTTTAAGCTAGGGGGGCTGAGGTGGTTAAGTTGATATTATTAAAACAATGCAAATTTGTGATAAAAACATTGATATTCATATATGTACTCACTATTTTCTGTACTTATACTATATGATATAGTATTACTTTGTATATGTTTTGAATATGAAAACACAATAAAAAATTACTTTAAAAGAAAAAAAAATAATGGAAAACTAAATAGTGATATGAACCTGGCCTAACATGGCTGCTAAAGTGGCAAGTTGGACCACTGTTGACCTTCATGTTCAGAGAGCGGATGGTGAGACTTGGCCCCTCTGGGTAAGCCCAATCTCCCAGAATTGAATCACTTGCATGATTTTGTATTTTGGTGGCAACATGGGTTAAAATAACTTATTGGGGGATATACAGTGGATATAAAAAGTCTACACACGCCTGTTAAAATGTCAGGTTTCTGTGATATAATTTTTTTTGACAAAGATAAATCATTTCAGAACTTTTTCCACCTTATTTAGTCGCGTGGCCGGTTTTATTCTGTGTCCAATGTCCCTGGCAAATTTACTAACATTTATGCCTGGAAACATGGGCTGGTGTAGGTTTTATGTCAGTCAACAAGGACTGCCACAGATGCGCCTAATTTATGACGAGGTGCACGCCTTTTGATAAATTTGACAAATCGACCGGCAACACAGGGGGGAAACTAAGAACGGCGTAAAAAGCTGGTCTTAGTAAATGTGCCCCATTCAGTTATACTAAGAGGGACTTTTCCATTCCTATTACTGTATTTTTCGCCCTATAAGACGCACTGTTTACTAAAATTCAATGAAAGAGTTACTTTATAACAATTAACTCAATTACCTAATAAATCACTGCTTAAACTTTCTATAATCCCATTGGTTAGGCTATATTAAGCTAATTATCAACCTTAATCTGTTTAAACACCCCCCCTTTCCCTTACTAACCCTTTGACTCTACTCTTACTATTTTATTCTATTAGCTTTTAATAAATCTTATAAAAAAAATTTCTATGTACACATTTGCTTTATTAACCATTCTATACTTTCATAATCTTTTCCCACCTATTATCAATAGCTTTTCCCTATCATTATTATGCTACCTATCATCCATAGCTTTTTTTATTGTTATTATCTTATCTATCTCCAATAACTCATTTTATAGGTACTATCCTATCTATTATCAATAATTTTTTCCTATAGGTTCTATATTATCTTTAAAATAACAATAAATCATTACCTATGACATACAATAAACAGACAATAACACAAAGGCTGTAAGCTAAAAGCCAGATATGAAAACTAACAACCTATCCATGAGTCAGGTACAGTAAGCATACCTTACAATAGCAGCCTTCTAATTGTCCTAACATTATATTCTGCTGTCAGCGATGCAGTGCAAGACACGGACCTCTTCTAGTCTGTGCCCTGGGCTCTATGCAGTGCGATAATAATGACAACAGCCTCTGATAGGCTACAGGAACTAGGAAAAAAGCCTATTAGAGGAAACGGTGGGCCAGGGAGACATCGCTTCCGTGCCCCCGTGCCCGTCGCAGAATTTGTTGAGTACAGCAATGCAGGTGAATATGTGGATATGAGAGTTTCCATAATGAACGCGCTCATTGCCCATGGCCATTCTGCTGTCCCCCTCTTGCCCCTACCTGGTGCTGCCTGAGGCGATCGCCTCACCTGGCTCATTGGTGGTGCAAGAGCAAGAATGTCTGGGAAAACTGGGTTTTTCATGTCTGTTCATCAGCTTGGCACTTAAATGGGTTATCCAAGAAATTATAAGGATAATCTATAATGAGTATCACATCGCCTGGGGTCCGAGTCCTGGCACCCGGGTGTCACCACCAGATCTTTGAGAAGTTCTGTTAGACGTTCTTCAGTACCTTCTGCATGATCTTCTTTTGTTTTGCTTTCATTTTGACATCTCTCCTCCCTCTCCCAGCTGTCATCTATTAGCAGTGTTTGCCTCCCTATATATCTCCTCCCCATACTGCCTTACCTTGCGGTTTATACAACTTCCTGGAGTGTGCTGATGCTAGAAGCTGTTACTGCTGCATCCACAAGATAAGTCTGTTTCTTTATTTCTGTTTTCCTGTGGGCTTGATCCTAGGTAACCCTGACTCCCTCTGTATTAAGTGTAGGGAGCTGGTGGTCGTGTCCCCTCACTATTAT
Organism: Bufo bufo; assembly: GCF_905171765.1. Taxonomy (NCBI): domain Eukaryota; kingdom Metazoa; phylum Chordata; class Amphibia; order Anura; family Bufonidae; genus Bufo; species Bufo bufo. The sequence continues at coordinate 208,897,619 of NC_053396.1, read as the reverse complement.
AGGGTGTTCAGGTGTCATACAGTCGAGGAACGAGGGTATGCAATTTTCTACCATTGAGATTTTTCCATAGGCTGAGCAGTAAGGGAGAGAGATAGGGCTGTTACAGGGCTTACCCTTTTGTTCCTTAGTTTTGGATCAAGTCAGTCGGATCTTCATTTGTGTCTTCTAGTTTTCTGTAACACCATCCGTGACATTATAAACAGCCAAAACCGTCTTAAGCATGAATCCGGTTTCAAGCTTGATTGACCGCATGCAGGGTCTTTCACTGGAGGTAGCAGATCTCCGGAAAACTGTCTCTCAGTTTGAGGTGACCGTTTCTGCTTGCGTTCATGGAATTTGTTCTGAGCCTAAAATCTCGCTTCCGGATACGTTCTCCGGGGGTAGTGAGAATTTTGTTCGTTTTAGAGAGGCTTGCAAACTCCATTTTCGCCTACTTCCCCATTCCTCTGGTGATGAGGAGCGGAGGGTGGGGATCATCATCTCGCTACTCAGGGATAACGCTCAGTCCTGGGCCTTTTCGCAGCCGGTGGGGGCATGGCCCCTCCATTCAGTGGATGATTTTTTTTTAGCCCTGGGTCAGATATATGATGATCCGGATCGTAGTCTAGACTACGTCTTTTATGCCAGGGTAAACAGTCCGCAGAGATATACTGTTCAGAATTTCGGAGATGGGCAGCTGATACTGGTTGGAATGATGCTGCACTCCGAAGTCAATTTTGCTATGGTCTTTCAGAGGGATTGAAAGATGCATTTGCCTTTCATGAGAGATATCACTTTGGAGTCTGCCATGTCTCGGGCCGTTCGTATTGACAGGCGTCTTAGAGAGAGAGGAGAGATCACTCCTTCCTGTCATACTCAGTCCAAGGACAGTGCGGCGGTCTCATTCAGTGCGCAGGGGTCTCAGTCTCTCTCAATCCCTTCTGAGCAGGAGCCCATGTAGCTGGGTTTGCTTGTCTCTGACAATAGAAGATTCAGCTCTCAGAGGAGGGTTTGTTTCTGTTGTGGAGGTATAAATCATTTGGCAAATGATTGTCCCTCTAGGAGATTCAGGCAGTTTTTTGAGAGTAATAAAGAAACAAAAAGAAAAAAATCCTCTAAAAACGTTCCATCTGTTAATATTGGCAAGGTTGATGCGGAAATTGAAGGTTTTCCGTTTGCTTGTAGTTCCTGTTTTGTCCTACCTGCCAGCGTGGCGCTAGAGAGCAAGAACATTTTTTGTGAGATTTTCGTAGATAGTGGAGCAGCTGTCAATCTCATTGATAATCAGTTTGCTATAACACATGGTTTCCAGGTATGCACTTTGGGAAAGGATATACCTGTTTTTGCTACTGATTCCGCTCCACTTTCTCAGAAATCGTTAAAGGGCATAGTTCACAATATCCGTTTGATTGTGATTGATACTCATGTTGAGGATATGTCATGTTTCGTCCTAAGCGGGTTGCCTACTCCTCTAGTGTTGGGGCTACCCTGGCTCACTAAACATAACCCCACCATTGATTGGCAAGCGAGGCAAATAAATGGTTGGAGTGACTTTTGCAGAGAGAATTGCCTCACGACATCTGTTTCAGAGGTTTCTACTAAGACTGTACCATCTTTTCTCTCTGAATTTTCGGATGTGTTTTCTGAGAGTGGTGTTCAGGAGCTGCCCCCTCACAGGGAGTACGATTGCCCTATTAATCTCATGCCAGGCGCCAAGCTGCCTAAATCTCGTTTATACAATCTCTCCCAACCTGAAAGGGTCGCTATGCGTGCTTATATCTCTGAGAGCCTGAGAAAGGGACACATACGACCCTCGAAGTCACCTGTTGCCGCTGGTTTTTTCTTTGTTAAGAAAAAAGATGGTTCTTTAAGACCATGTCTGGATTTCAGGGAGCTGAACAGTATCACAATTCGTGACCCTTATCCGCTTCCTCTGATCCCGGACCTGTTTAACCAGATTGTTGGGGCTAAAGTTTTTCCAAGTTGGATTTAAGAGGGGCATACAACCTGGTCAGGATCAGAGAAGGAGACGAATGGAAAACGGCCTTCAATACCCCTGAGGGCCATTTTGAGAATTTGGTTATGCCTTTTGGTTTGATGAATGCTCCAGCCGTCTTTCAGCATTTTGTGAACAGCATTTTTTATCATTTAATGGGGAAATTTGTACTAGTGTATCTAGATGACATTTTGACTTTTTCTCCTGATTTCAAAACTCATAAGGACCACCTACGTCAGGTCTTGCTCATCCTGCGGGAGAATAAATTGTACGCTAAACTGGAAAAATGTGTGTTTGCGGTTCCAGAAATTCAATTTCTGGGGTTTCTTCTCTCCGCTTCTGGTTTTCGCATGGACCCAGAGAAGGTCCGCGTTGTGCTTGAGTGGGAGCTTCCTGAGAATCAGAAGGCGCTGATGCGTTTTTTTGGGTTTTGCCAATTATTACAGGAAGTTTATTTTGAATTATTCCTCTGTTGTTAAACCACTCACTGATATGACTAGAAAGGGGGTAGATTTTTCCTCCTGGTCGGTAGAGGCGCGTAAGGTTTTTTCTAGTATCAAGGAGAGTTTTGCTTCCGCTCCCATCTTGGTACAACCTGATATCTCTCTGCCCTTCATTGTTGAGGTGGACCCTTCTGAGGTGGGTGTGGGTGCGGTCTTGTCTCAGGGTCCCTCTCCTGCCAAATGGCGACCGTGTGCTTTTTTCTCGAAAAAACTCTCCTCCGCAGAGAGAAATTACGATGTGGGAGATAGGGAGTTGTTGGCCATCAAGTTAGCTTTTGAGGAGTGGCGCCATTGGCTAGAGGGAGCCAGACACCCTATTACCGTGTTTACCGACCATAAGAATCTGGCCTACTTGGAGTCAGCCAAGCGTCTGAACCCGAGACAGGCCAGATGGTCTTTGTTCTTTTCAAGGTTTAATTTTGTTGTCACGTTCTGCCCTGGGGTTAAGAATGTGAAGGCGGATGCCCTGTCACGTTGTTTTCCGGGAGCGGGGAACTTTGAAGACCCGGGTCCCATTTTGGCTGAAGGGGTGGTTGTGCCTGCTCTTTATCCTGAATTGGAGGCAGAGGTTCAGGCAGCTTAGGCAGAGGCTCCTGATCTTTGTCCTCCTGGGAGGTTGTTTGTGCCTCTCACTTTATGACACAAGGTTTTTAAGGAGCACCACGATACTGTCCTTGCTGGGCACCCGGGGGGTAGAGGCACAGTGGATCTCATGGCTCGGAGATTCTGGTGGCCGGCTCTTCGTAAGTCGGTTGAGGGTTTTGGTTTTGTGGCAGCCTGCGAGACCTGCGCTCGTGCCAAAGTCCCTCATTCACGGCCATCGTGTCCTCTCCTCCCGTTACCCATTCCTTCCCGTCCTTGGACACATCTGTCCATGGATTTCATTACAGACCTGCCTCGTTCCTCGGGGAAGTCTGTGATTCTGGTGGTGGTGGACCGTTTTAGCAAAATGGCGCATTTTGTTTCTTTTCCTGTTTTGCCCAATGCTAAAACGCTGGCGCAGGCATTTACTGATCACATTGTCAAACTGCATGGTATCCCTTCAGACATAGTCTCTGATAGGGGCGCGCAGTTTGTTTCCAGATTCTGGAATGCCTTCTGTTCTCGCTTGGGGGTTCGGTTGTCATTCTCTTCTGCTTTCCACCCGCAGTCGAATGGCCAGACAGAGCGCGTCAATCAGAATCTGGAGACATATCTGCGCTGTTTTGTGGCGGAGAATCAGGAGGATTGGTGTTCTTTTCTCTCCCTTGCTGAGTTTGCTTTAAATAACCGTCGTCAGGAGTCCTCTGATAGGTCACCATTTTTTGGTGCATATGGGTTTCATCCGCAGTTTGGGACATTCTCTGGAGAGGGGGCTTCTGGTTTACCTGATGAGGAGATATTCTCCTCGTCTTTGTCATCTATTTGGCAAAAGATTCAGGATAATCTAAAGAGCATGAGTGAGAGATATAAGCGTGTGGCGGATAAGAGACGTGTGCCTGGTCCGGACCTGAATGTTGGTGATCTGATATGGTTGTCTACTAAGAATATCAAATTGAAGGTTCCCTAAGGTCCCCATAGTGCCCCCATAATGTGCCAGGTCCTACGTTTATTGGGCCTTACAAAATCTTGTCCGTCATCAATCCCGTTGCCTACCGTCTTGATCTTCCTCAGACTTGGAAGATCCATAATGTTTTTCACAAGTCCCTATTGAAACCTTATGTCCAACCCACTGTACCCTCCTCTTTGCCTCCTCCTCCGATTGTGGTTGATGGTAATCTTGAATTTCAGGTCTCTAGGATTGTGGACTCTCGTATTGTCCGCGGTTCTCTTCAGTACCTCGTTCATTGGGAGGGTTATGGTCCTGAGGAGAGGATGTGGGTTCCAGTGGCGGACATTAAGGCCACTCGTCTTCTCAGGGCATTCCATAGGTCCCATCCTGAGAAGGTGGGCTCTGAGTGTCCGGAGTCCACTCGTAGAGGGAGGGGTACTGTCACCACCAGATCTTTGAGAAGTTCTGTTAGACGTTCTTCAGTACCTTCTGCATGATCTTCTTTTGTTTTGCTTTCATTTTGACATCTCTCCTCCCTCTCCCAGCTGTCATCTATTAGCAGTGTTTGCCTCCCTATATATCTCCTCCCCATACTGCCTTACCTTGCGGTTTATACAACTTCCTGGAGTGTGCTGATGCTAGAAGCTGTTACTGCTGCATCCACAAGATGAGTCTGTTTCTTTATTTCTGTTTTCCTGTGGGCTTGATCCTAGGTGACCCTGACTCCCTCCGTATTAAGTGTAGGGAGCTGGTGGTCGTGTCCCCTCACTATTATAGGGTGTTCAGGTGTCATACAGTCGAGGAACGAGGGTATGCAATTTTCTACCATTGAGATTTTTGCATAGGCTGAGCAGTAAGGGAGAGAGCTAGGGCTGTTACAGGGCTTACCGTTTTGTTCCTTAGATTTGGATCAAGTCAGTCGGCTCTTCATTTGTGTCTTCTAGTTTTCTGTAACACCATCCGTGACACCGGGCTGATCAGTTGTTTTAGGGAGCTGCTGCGCTCACTAGAGCTCTGCACAGGGCCGTACATTGTATAGAATCTGTGCTTGGTATTGAAGCTAAGCCCCATTTACTTTAATGGGACAGAGTTGGAACTAGGCCATGTGACCAATAAACAGTCACATGGTGAAGGAAGAGCCTGCGGCGCACACTGAATACCAGACCTCTTCTAAAAGCTGATTGCCAGGATCTCCACTGATCTGATATTGATGACCTATCCCCAAGATAGGTCATCAATGTGTGATTGAGGCATCTTTCACGCGGTCAGTATTTTTGCTTCAGTATTTGTAAGCCAAAACCAGGAGTGGGTCCAGGAGAAGAGGCAAACATATTTCTATTATACATTTTCTCTGTAGGTTCCACTCCTGGTTTTTGCTTGCAAATACTGACCAAATACTGATGCAAAACACTGACCATGTGAAAGAGGCCATACCCAGATCCTGCTAGTGAGGGAAACTAATATATAGTTAGTGGCCACAAGACCGAAGATTTTGTTTCTAAGGGCTCATGCACACAATGTATTTTGCACTGTGCAAAACAAGGATACTCACAAATAAAAATGGATGACATCTGTGTGACATCCGTATTACATCAGTTTTATTGCGGATCCATTGTAACTAGGGATGAGCGAATTGACTTCGGATTCTTCATCTGAAGTCGATTCACATAAAACTTTGTTTTAATACTGTACGGAGTGGGAATGTATTGGCTCCGATGAGCTGAAGTTATTACTTTGCGAAGTCTAGCGAGATTTTGTGTAATAACTTCGGAAATTAATTTCTACTGTAAAAAACCTTTGCACCGAACTAGGGTTCGGTTCCAAGGTACTATTTATGTGGGGACGAATTCATGATGATGTCCAAGGAACAAAAGAAAAAGATGAGACAACTATAGAGAAGGTAGCGAAGCATGGCCAATATTATGAGGGTGTATTATCTGGGCTTTGTTCAGTGGTTACAGAGGTCAGTGGGGTAACTAGAAATTACTGGGCCCCACAGCAAATTTTTGAACTGGGCTTTACCAACATCTTTGCCGCCCCTCCTCCCGTGCAACGTACAGTAGCAAGAAAAAGTATGTGAACAGTGGCGTAACTACCGGGGAAGCAGCTGTTTCGGGGCCCGGTGCCCCGGCAGCGTGTGTGACAGTTTATTTTCAAGTTAGTTAAATATCGGTTCAGGGCCCCTTCACAGCAGCTGCGGCGGCTGACCAGGCCCCCTCGCTAATGTGATCTAATCTTACTGTCTCCTAAAGTCTCCTGATGTGTCTGGGATTCGAACCCACAACCTCCATTGTATCAGTGTATCAGAGGCAAAGCATTTACCCACACAGCCATAAAGGCTGCATTGCAACTGATTGAAAAAATATGAGACTTCTACTGTTATAGCTGGGCTGGCTAAGTGAACATCTATACACATGACAGCTGCCCCAACACACCCAGCACCGCTATATCTCTATATGACAGCTGTCCCAGCACACTCAGCTCTGCTATATCTCTATATATGAGCAGCACCTATTGGCACCTGATACTGGCACATGGGGGGGGGAGAGAGGCACCTGATACTGGCACATGGGGGGCAGGAGAGGGGTTGGCACCTGATACTGGCACATGGGGCGGGAGGGAGGGAGGCACTTGATACTGGCACTTTTTTGTGGGGGGGGGGGGAGATGGCACTATGATACTGGGACATGGGGGGAGGAGAGAGGCACTTGATACTGGCATGTGGGGGGGGGGTTGGCACTTGATACTGGCACATGGGTGGGTTTGGCACTATGATACTGACACATGGGCGGAGAGAGGCACTTGATACTGGCACTTTTTTTGGGGGGAGATGGCACTATGATACTAGGACATGGGGGGGGGAGAGAGGCACTTGATACTGGCAAGTGTGGGGGGTTTGGCACTTGATATTGGCACATGGGTGGGTTTGGCACTATGATACTGGCACATGGGGGGGGGCACTTGATACTGCCACTTTTTTTGGGGGGGAGATGGCACTATGATACTGGGACATGGGGGGTAAGAGAGAGGCACTTGATACTGGCACATGGGGGGGGTTTGGCACTATGATACTAGCACATGGGGGGGTGGGAAGGAGAGAGGCACTTGATACTGGCACATTGGGGGGGGAGATGGCACTATGATACTGGGACATGTGGGGGGGAGGAGAGAGGCACTTGATACTGGCACACGATGGGGGGGGCATCTATGGGGACACTTACTGGCACATTATTGGGGGGCATTATGGGGGACACTAGGCCGGCAGCCTATCAGAGGCCGGACACTGAGGGGCATCTACTGGGGCACTATATATGGGGCATTTTATACTGGTACATTATGGGGGGCACTAGCAGGAAGGGTGAGAGGAGCACTATTGGGGAATTTACTGGGGGCACTATATAGGGGTATTTTATACTGGCACATTATGGGGGCTCTATAGGGACATTAGCTCAACTGGGGGCATTATAAGGGGGTATTTTTGCACTGTCACATTATAAGGAGAATTATTACTACTGGGGGGGGGCATTATGGTGGGCTTTATTACTCCCCCATGGTATGACCCCCTTGTAGCAGCGGCAGCCTCTCACTGCTCTGCTATCCCTCTGCCCCATCTCCAAATCCTTATTATGAAATCTTTCTCATTATGATAAAACACAACATCAGCTCCGCCGAGCCCCCGGCCAAGTGTTGAAGTGGTGTCCAAGATCTCCAAGAGCCAAGTAACTGTAAGTTTTCATATGAAATATGTTTATGTTATTCACATATAGCCTACACTGTGCCACACAATATAGAGTATACCGCTACACTGTGCCAAAGGAGTGGGGTTTACACTATTACAAATATTTGCTGTGGGGCCCAGTCACTTCTAGTTACGCCCCTGTATGTGAACCCTTTGGAATTATATGGATTTCTGCACAAATTGGTCATAAAATGTGATCTGATCTTCATCTAAGTCACAACAATAGACAATCACAGTCTGCTTAAACTAATAACACACAAAGAATTAAATGTTACCATGTTTTTATTAAACACACCATGTAAACATTCACAGTGCAGGTGGAAAAAGTATGTGAACCCTTGGATTTAATAACTGGTTGAACCTCCTTTGGCAGCAATAACTTCAACCAAACGTTTCCTGTAGTTGCAGATCAGACGTGCACAACGGTCAGGAGTAATTCTTGACCATTCCTCTTTACAGAACTGTTTCAGTTCAGCAATATTCTTGGGATGTCTGGTGTGAATCGCTTTCTTGAGGTCATGCCACAGCATCTCAATCGGGTTTAGGTCAGGACTCTGACTGGGCCACTCCAGAAGGCGTATTTTCTTCTGTTTAAGCCATTCTGTTGTTGATTTACTTCTATGCTTTGGGTCATTGTCCTGTTGCAACACCCATCTTTTGTTAAGCTTTAGCTGGTGGACAGATGGCCTTAGGTTCTCCTGCAAAATGTCTTGATAAACTTCATTTTTCCTTCGATGATAGCAATCTGTCCAGGCCTTGACGCAGCAAAGCAGCCCCAAACCATGATGCCCCCACCACCATACTTCACAGTTGGGATGAGGTTTTGATGTTGGTTTGCTGTGCCTCTTTTTCTCCACACATAGTGTTGTGTGTTTCTTCCAAACAACACAACTTTGGTTTAATCTGTCCACAGAATATTTTGCCAGTACTGCTGTGGAACATCCAGGTGCTCTTGTGAAAACTGTAAACGTGCAGCAATGTTTTTTTTGGACAGCAGTGGCTTCCTCTGTGGTATCATCCCATGAAATCCATTCTTGTTTAGTGTTTTACGTATCGTAGATTCGATAACAGGGATGTTAGAATATGCGAGATACTTTTGTAAGTCTTTAGCTGACACTCTAGGATTCTTCTTCACCTCATTGAGCAGTCTGTGCTGTGCTCTTGCAGTCATCTTTACAGGACGGCCACTCCTAGGGAGAGTAGCAGCAGTGCTGAACTTTCTCCATTTATAGACAATTTGTCTTACCGTGGACTGATGAACAGCAAGGCTTTTGGAGATACTTTTATAACCCTTTCCAGCTTTATGCAAGTCAACAATTCTTAATCGTAGGTCTTCTGAGAGCTCTTTTGTGCAAGGCATCATTCACATCAGACAATGCTTCTGGTGAAAAGCAAACCCAGAACTGGTGTGTGTTTTTTTATAGGGCAGGGCATCTGTAACCAACACCTCCAATCTCATCTCATTGATTGGACTCCAGTTGGCTGACACCTCACTCCAATTAGCTCTTGGAGATGTCATTAGTCTAGGGGTTCACATACTTTTTCCACCTGCACTGTGAATGTTTACATGGTGTGTTCAATAAAAACATGGTAACATTTAATTCTTTGTGTGTTATTAGTTTAAGCAGACTGTGATTGTCTATTGTTGTGACTTAGATGAAGATCAGATCACATTTTATGACCAATTTGTGCAGAAATCCATATCATTCCAAAGGGTTCACATACTTTTTCTTGCAACTGTATATACTGTATATACTGTAGTACTGAGTTTGGGCCCTGCAGCAGCATCTTCCTCTGCTTTCACTACAGCTACGCCCCTGGTCATAGTACAGGGTGTATCCTCACACAGGGAGGAGAGGAATACATCTGTTGCAGGACTCATGTACACGAACGTGTGCCAGGCAGGCCCGTGCTGTGGACTGCAAATTTTGGCCTGCAATGCACAGGCACCGACTGTAGGGCCGCCATATGTAGACCCAATCACTTGCATGCACTACTTTTCTGCGGTGCGGAGGCACGGACAGAAAACCCACAGAAGCATTCCATAGTGCTTCCGTGCCTCCGTTCTGCAGTGCCTGTATATTGCAGACCCGCTGTTTGCAGGCTGCAATATGGACCCCGTCTGATAACAGTCGTGTGCATGAGCCCCTAGTGACACAGGGTGAGGTGGCCCGTTCTGGGTATGATGTCTAGCCATCTGAGGTCCTGGAGACGTCTGAAGAAAATGATGTGCATCTGCAAAACACGTATACCGGCCATGTGCACTTCGCATTTTGCAAAACAGAATGGCTGGCCCCTAATAGAACAGTCCTTTCGTTATACGTAATGCGGACAATAATAAGACATGTTCTATAATTTTGCAGATGGCACGGAATGGACGTCCGGAAGCGGACAATACACATCGGGCTGTCCACATCTTTTGCGGCCCCACTGAAGTGAATGGATCAGCATCCAAACCACAAAAAATGTGGACAAAAACCACAGTCTTGTGCATGAACGCTAAGGCCTCTTTTACACGGGCAGTATGTGACATCAGTATTTGTTAGCCAAAACCCAGAATGAAATATATAATACTTAGAACTATGTGTTCCTCTTATGTGTTTTGGACACACTCCTGGTTTTGGCTTACAAATACTGACTGTGTAAAAGAGGCCAAAGGGCGCCTTCACATGCTACAGATTTTGTTACTGAAATTTCTGCTACTGAAATTCAGTTCCATTCATGTGAATGGAGTGGAAAGCACAAGGATTTCTGCAAGGCCCATTCAGCTGAAAGGAACTGATTTTATGTTGTGGAAATTTCTGCCACAAAATCTGCAGTGTGTGAAGGCGCCCTAAGAGGGCCAATGAGTCACTGTTAACCACCTCAGCCCCCCTAGCTTAAACACCCTTAATGACCAGACCACTTTTTACAATTCTGCACTACACTACTTTCACCATTTATTGCTCGGTCATGCAACTAACCACCCAAATGAATTTTACCTCCTTTTCTTCTCACTAATAGAGCTTTCATTTGGTGGTATTTCATTGCTGCTGACATTTTTACTTTTTTTGTTATTAATCGAAATTTAACAAAATTTTTGCCAAAAAATGAAATTTTTCACTTTCAGTTCTAATTATTTTTTTTTAACTATATTTCTATAAAAAAATTCGCTAAATTTATTCTACATGTCTTTGATTAAAAAAAAATGTTTGGGTAAAAAAAAAATGGTTTGGGTAAAAGTTATAGCGTTTACAAACTATGGTACAAAAATGTGAATTTCCGCTTTTTGAAGCAGCTCTGACTTTCTGAGCACCTGTCATGATTCCTGAGGTTCTACAATGCCCAGACAGTAGAAAAAACCCACAAATGACCCCATTTCGGAAAGTAGACACCCTAAGGTATTCGCTGATGGGCATAGTGAGTTCATAGAACTTTTTATTTTTTGTCACAAGTTAGCGGAAAATGATGATGATTTTTTTTTTCCTTACAAAGTCTTATATTCCACTAACTTGTGACAAAAAATAAAAACTTCCATGAACTCGCTATGCCCATCACGAAATACCTTGGGTGTCTTCTTTCCAAAATGGGGTCACTTGTGGGGTAGTTATACTGCCCTGGCATTTTAGGGGCCCTAATGCGTGAGAAGTAGTTTGAAATCAAAATGTGTAAAAAATGCCCTGTGAAATCCTAAAGGTGCTCTTTGGAATTTGGGCCCCTTTGCCCACCTAGACTGCAAAAAAGTGTCACACATGTGATATCGCCGTACTCAGGAGAAGTCGGGCAATGCTTCTATATGGGGTGATCACCCCATATAGACTCCCTGATCACCCCCCTGTCATTGATCACCCCCCTGTAAGGCTCCATTCAGACGTCCGTATGTGTTTTGTGGATCCGATCCATGGATCCGTAAAACACATACGGACGTCTGAATGGAGCCTTACAGGGGGGTGATCAATGACAGCGGGGTGATCAGGGAGTCTATATGGGGTGATCACCCCCCTGTCATTGATCACCCCCCTGTAAGGCTCCATTCAGACGTCCGTATGTGTTTTGCGGATCCGTGGATCCGCAAAACACGGACACCACAGATCCGTAAAATACATACGGACATCTGAATGGAGCCTTCCAGGGGGGTAATCAATGAGAGGGGGGTGATCAATGACAGGGGGGTGATCAGGGAGTCTATATGGGGTGATCAGGGGGTTAATAAGTGACAGGGGGGGGTGTAGTGTAGTGGTGTTTGGTGCTACTTTACAGAGCTGCCTGTGTCCTCTGGTGGTCGATCCAAGCAAAAGGGACCACCAGAGGACCAGGTAGCAGGTATATTAGACGCTGTTATCAAAACAGCGTCTAATATACCTTTTAGGGGATAAAAAAAATTGCATCTACAGCCTGCCAGCGAACGATCGCCGCTGGCAGGCTGTAGATCAGCTAGTTTACCTGCACTTCCTGTAAACGCGTCTCGCGAGATGACGCCCTGGCGCGTCCAGGAGGAGTAACAGGGCCGCTGCAAAGACGCAATCCTGCGTGCGGCGGTCCTGAGGAGGTTAATTTGTCCAGGGGTAGATCCTGAAATGCCAGTCTGTATGTAAGGGCTCATGCACACAAACGTATTTTTGGTCCACATCCGGGACCAATTCACTTCAGTGCGCTGTCCGCATCCGTTTGTCTGTTCCATTGCATCCGAAAAAATATAGAACATGTCTTATTCTTGTCCACATTATGGAAAGGATAGGACTGTTCATTTATGGGCTGGACGTTCCGTTCCGCGGAACGTACATGGCCGGTATCCGTGTTTCGCAGATCCACAATTTGCGGAGCGCAAATAGGCAACGGCCAAGTGCATGAGCCCTAAGAAAACAAATCTCAGTGTGGAGACAAGACTCTGTAGAGAAGTTACACGTCACCCAACACTGGAACAGGCCATTGTCAGATATTTAGGCCCCGGCACCCAGACAGAGGAGAGAGGTCCCTTAGCAGATAATCAGGCTTCATGTCATAGCAGAGAATCAGGCTTCACGTCACCCAACACTGGAACAGGCCATTGTCAGATATTTAGGCCCCGGCACCCAGACAGAGGAGAGAGGTCCCATAGCAGAGAATCAGGCTTCATGTCATAGCAGAGAATCAGGCTTCACGTCACCCAAACACTGGAACAGGCCATTGTCAGATATTATTAGGCCCCGGCACCCAGACAGAGGAGAGAGGTCCCATAGCAGAGAATCAGGCTTCATATCATAGCAGAGAATCAGGCTTCATGTCACCCAACACTGGAACAGGCCACTGTCAGATATTTTTAGGCCCCGGCACCCAGACAGAGGAGAGAGGTCCCATAGCAGAGAATCAGGCTTCATGTCATAGCAGAGAATCAGGCTTCACGTCACCCAAAACTGGAACAGGCCATTGTCAGATATTTAGGCCCCGGCACCCAGACAGAGGAGAGAGGTCCCATAGCAGAGAATCAGGCTTCATGTCATAGCAGAGAATCAGGCTTCAAGTCATAGCAGAGAATCAGGCTTCATGTCATAGCAGAGAATCAGGCTTCACGTCACCCAACACTGGAACAGGCCATTGTCAGATATTTAGGCCCCGGCACCCAGACAGAGGAGAGAGGTCCCATAGCAGAGAATCAGGCTTCATGTCATAGCAGAGAATCAGGCTTCATGTCATAGCAGAGAATCAGGCTTCATGTCATAGCAGAGAATCAGGCTTCACGTCACCCAACACTGGAACAGGCCATTGTCAGATATTTAGGCCCCGGCACCCAGACAGAGGAGAGAGGTCTCATAGCAGAGAATCAGGCTTCATGTCATAGCAGAGAATCAGGCTTCACGTCACCCAAAACTGGAACAGGCCATTGTCAGATATTTATTCCCCGGCACCCAGACAGAGGAGAGAGGTCCCATAGCAGAGAATCAGGCTTCATGTCATAGCAGAGAATCAGGCTTCATGTCACCCAACACTGGAACAGGCCACTGTCAGATATTATTAGGCCCCGGCACCCAGACAGAGGAGAGAGGTCCCATAGCAGAGAATCAGGCTTCATGTCATAGCAGAGAATCAGGCTTCATGTCACCCAACACTGGAACAGGCCACTGTCAGATATTTTTAGGCCCCGGCACCCAGACAGAGGAGAGAGGTCCCAAAGCAGAGAATCAGGCTTCATGTCATAGTAGAGAATCAGGCTTCACGTCACCCACCACTGGAACAGGCCATTGTCAGATATTTAGGCCCCGGCACCCAGACAGAGGAGAGAGGTCTCATAGCAGAGAATCAGGCATTAATGTCATAGCAGAGAATCAGGCTTCACGTCACCCAAAACTGGAACAGGCCATTGTCAGATATTTAGGCCCCGGCACCCAGACAGAGGAGAGAGGTCCCATAGCAGAGAATCAGGCTTCATGTCATAGCAGAGAATCAGGCTTCATGTCACTCAACATGGGACAGGCCACTGTCAGATATTATTAGGCCCAGGCACCCAGACAGAGGAGAGAGGTCCCATAGCAGAGAATCAGGCTTCATGTCATAGCAGAGAATCAGGCTTCATGTCACCCAACACTGGAACAGGCCACTGTCAGATATTTTTAGGCCCCGGCACCCAGACAGAGGAGAGAGGTCCCATAGCAGAGAATCAGGCTTCATGTCACCCTACCCTGGAAAAGGCCACTGTCAGATATTTTTAGGCCCCGGCACCCAGACAGAGGAGAGGTTCATTCAACTTTGGGTTGCCCCGCAATATAATGGTAAAATGAAAATAAAAAGAGGATTGAATGAGGAAGTGCCCTGGAGTACAATAATATATGGTTAAGGGGAGGTAGTTATAAATGTCTAATCTGCACAAGGGATGGACAGGTCCTGTGGGATCCATGCCTGGTTAATTTTTATGAACGTCAGCTTGTCCACATTGGCTGTAGACAGGCGGCTGCGTTTGTCTGTAATGATGCCCCCTGCCGTGCTGAATACACGTTCAGACAAAACGCTGGCCGCCGGGCAGGCCAGCACCTCCAAGGCATAAAAAGCTAGCTCTGGCCACGTGGACAATTTGGAGACCCAGAAGTTGAATGGGGCCGAACCATCAGTCAGTACGTGGAGGGGTGTGCACACGTACTGTTCCACCATGTTAGTGAAATGTTGCCTCCTGCTAACACGTTCCGTATCAGGTGGTGGTGCAGTTAGCTGTGGCGTGTTGACAAAACTTTTCCACATCTCTGCCATGCTAACCCTGCCCTCAGAGAAGCTGGCCGTGACACAGCTGCGTTGGCGACCTCTTGCTCCTCCTCTGCCTTCGCCTTGGGCTTCGACTTGTTCCCCTGTGACATTTGGGAATGCTCTCAGTAGCGCGTCTACCAATGTGCGCTTGTACTCGCGCATCTTCCTATCACGCTCCAGTGCAGGAAGTAAGGTGGGCACATTGTCTTTGTACCGTGGATCCAGCAGGGTGGCAACCCAGTAGTCCGCACACGTTAAAATGTGGGCAACTCTGCTGTCATTGCGCAGGCACTGCAGCATGTAGTCGCTCATGTGTGCCAGGCTGCCCAGAGGTAAGGACAAGCTGTCCTCTGTGGGAGGCGTATCATCATCGTCCTGTGTTTCCCCCCAGCCACGCACCAGTGATGGGCCCGAGCTGCGTTGGGTGCCACCCCGCTGTGAACATGCTTCATCCTCATCCTCCTCCACCTCCTCCTCATCCTCGTCATCCTCGTCCTCCAGTAGTGGGCCCTAGCTGGCCACATTTGTACCTGGCCTCTGCTGTTGCAAAAAACCTCCCTCTGAGTCACTTCGAAGAGACTGGCCTGAAAGTGCTAAAAATGACCCCTATTCCTCCTCCTCCTGGGCCACCTCCTCTTCCATAATCGCCCTAAGTGTTTTCTCAAGGAGACATAGAAGTGGTATTGTAACGCTGATAACGGCGTCATCGCCACTGGCCATGTTGGTGGAGTACTCGAAACAGCGCAACAGGGCACACAGGTCTCGCATGGAGGCCCAGTCATTGGTGGTGAAGTGGTGCTGTTCCGCAGTGCGACTGACCCGTGCGTGCTGCAGCTGAAACTCCACTATGGCCTGCTGCTGCTCGCACAGTCTGTCCAGCATGTGCAAGGTGGAGTTCCACCTGGTGGGCACGTCGCATATGAGGCGGTGAGCGGGAAGGCCGAAGTTACGCTGTAGCGCAGACAGGCGGGCAGCGGCAGGATGTGAACGCCGGAAGCGCGAACAGACGGCCCGCACTTTATGCAGCAGCTCTGACATGTCGGGGTAGTTGTGAATGAACTTCTGCACCACCAAATTCAGCACATGCGCCAGGCAAGGGATGTGCGTCAAACCGGCTAGTCCCAGAGCTGCAACGAGATTTTGCCCATTATCGCACACCACCAGGCCGGGCTTGAGGCTCACCGTCAGCAACCACTCGTCGGTCTGTTGTTCTATACCCCGCCACAACTCCTGTGCGGTGTGGGGCCTGTCCCCCAAACATATGAGTTTCATAATTGTCTGCTGACGTTTACCCCGGGCTGTGCTGAAGTTGGTGGTGAAGGTCTGTGGCTGACTGGATGAGCAGGTGGAAGAAGAGGAGGAGAAAGCCAAGTAGGAGGAGGAGGCAACAGGAGGCAAAGAATGTTGCCCTGCGATCCTTGGCGGCGGAAGGACGTGCGCCAAACAGCTCTCTCCGCCTGGGGCCCAGCCGCCACTATATTTACCCAGTGTGCAGTTAGGGAGATATAGCGTCCCTGGCCGTGCTTACTGGTCCACGTATCTGTGGTTAGGTGGACCTTGCCACAGATGGCGTTGCGCAGTGAACACTTGATTTTATCGGATACTTGGTTGTGCAGGGAAGGCACGGCTCTCTTGGAGAAGTAGTGGCGGCTGGGAACAACATACTGTGGGACAGCAAGCGACATGAGCTGTTTGAAGCTGTCTGTGTCCACCAGCCTGAATGACAGCATTTCATAGGCCAGTAGTTTAGAAATGCTGGCATTCAGGGCCAGGGATCGAGGGTGGCTAGGTGGGAATTTACGCTTTCTCTCAAATGTTTGTGAGATGGAGAGCTGAACGCTGCCGTATGACATGGTTGAGATGCTTGGTGACGCAGGTGGTGGTGTTGGTGGTACATCCCATGTTTGCTGAGCGGCAGGTGCCAACATTCCTCCAGAGGCGGAGGAAGAGGCGGAGGCGGCAGCAGCAGAAGAGGCCGAGGCGGCTGCAGCAGAAGAGGTAGCAGGGGGAGCCTGAGTGAGTTCCTTGTTTTTAAGGTGTTTACTCCACTGCAGTTCATGCTTTGCATGCAGGTGCCTGGTCATGCAGGTTGTGCTAAGGTTCAGAACGTTAATGCCTCGCTTCAGGCTCTGATGGCACAGCGTGCAAACCACTCGGGTCTTGTCGTCAGCACATTGTTTGAAGAAGTGCCATGCCAGGGAACTCCTTGAAGCTGCCTTTGCGGTGCTCGGTCCCAGATGGCGGCGGTCAGTAGCAGGCGGAGTCTCTTGGCGGCGGGTGTTCTGCTTTTGCCCACTGCTCCCTCTTTTGCTACGCTGTTGGCTCGGTCTCACCACTGCCTCTTCCTCCGAACTCTGAAAGTCAGTTGCACGACCTTCATTCCATGTGGGGTCTAGGACCTCATCGTCCCCTGCATCGTCTTCCACCCAGTCTTCCTCCCTGACCTCCTGTTCAGTCTGCACACTGCAGAAAGACGCAGCAGTTGGCACCTGTGTTTCGTCATCATCAGAGACGTGCTGAGGTGGTATTCCCATGTCCTCATCATCAGGAAACATAAGTGGTTGTGCGTCAGTGCATTCTATGTCTTCCACCGCTGGGGAAGGGCTAGGTGGATGCCCTTGGGAAACCCTGCCAGCAGAGTCTTCAAACAGCATAAGAGACTGCTGCATAACTTAAGGCTCAGATAGTTTCCCTGATACGCACGGGGGTAATATGTCAGACTGATGGGCTTGGTTTTCAGGCGCCATCTGTGCGCTTTCTGCAGAAGACTGGGTGGGAGATAATGTGAACGTGCTGGATCCACTGTCGGACACCCAATTGACTAATGCCTGTACCTGCTCAGGCCTTACCATCCTTAGAACGGCATTGGGCCCCACCAAATATCACTGTAAATTCTGGCGGCTACTGGGACCTGAGGTAGTTGGTTCACTAGGACGTGTGGCTGTGGCAGAACGGCCACGTCCTCTCCCAGCACCAGAGGGTCCCCTAACACCACCACGACCATGTCCGCGTCCGCGTCCCTTACTAGATGTTTCCTCATTGTTACTGTTCACCACAAAAAGAAAATTATTATTTGGCCCAATGTATTGAATTCAAATTCAGGCCTTTTTTTTTACAGACACCTAACACTAGCTGGCTATCTATTTAGGTACCGTATTACACTAATACAGGCACAGCAGTAACGACAGATTTAGCTGAATATAAATTGTAGGCCTAGTATTTAGGCCCTGGATGACAGGTCTCCCTTTTACGGACAGAATTAGACTTGGAAATGCACGGTAGCGTGTGAAGTTATTGAGGATGACCTTATCCGCACCTTCAATCTAATATACCCTTTTATGGATAGATTTAAAGTTGGCCTGATACAGCAGAAACCACTGATTTAGGGAATTGCTAAGTTGGGAATTGTATTTCAACCCAGAACAAAAACTGTGCTTTGACGGACACTAAATAACTTGACCAGCCACAGCAGTAACGACAGATTTAGCTGAATATAAATTGTAGGCCTAGTATTTAGGCCCTGGATGACAGGTATACGTTTACGGACAGAATTAGACTTGGAAATGCACGGTAGCATGTGAAGTTATTGAGGATGACCCTATCAGCACCTTCAATCTAATATACCCTTTTATGGATAGATTTAAATTTGGCCTGCTACAGCAGAAACCACTGATTTAGGGAATTGCTAATTTGGGAATTGTATTTCACCCCAGAAAAAAATATATCCTTTGCCAGACAGCAGACAGTATTACAATTGGCTAGCCACAGCTGAAACACCAGATTTAGGGTACTGCTATTTTGGCAATTGTATTTCACCCCTCAATAAAATAGCAAGCACAGCCAAGCACCTGATGTAGGATATAGCAAAAAAAAACAACACACTATTGATGGTTAAATGTATTTGGTGGCAGCTTGTGCTGGTGCACCACAAGACACAAAATGGCCGCCGATCACCCCAGAAAAAAGTGACAGAAAAACGCTCTGGGCAGCCTAAAAACAGTGAGCAATTAAATAGCAGCAGTTGAATGATCCACAGCTGTAGATCGATCACTTCATTAAGTGTTTTTCCTGAGCAAATGCCTGCCTAATCTCGCCCTAACAGCAGCAGCTGCATCCTCTCCCTACACTGATCAGAGCAGAGTGACGTGCGGCGCTACGTGACTCCAGCTTAAATAGAGGCTGGGTCACATGCTGCACTGGCCAATCACAGCCATGCCAATAGTAGGCATGACTGTGATGGCCTCTTGGGGCAAGTAGTATGACGCTTGTTGATTGGCTGCTTTGCAGCCTTTCAAAAAGCGCCAAGAAAGCGCCGAACACCAAACCCAAACTTTTACGAAAATGTTCGGGTTCGGGTCCGTGTCACGGACACCCCAAAATTCGGTACAAACCTGTTATATACAGTTCGGGTTCGCTCATCCCTAGTAGTAAGTGTTACATCTGTTTTCTTTGTGGATCCATTGTAACAATGCTACAGACTTACTGACATCAGTTTTTCATTTTTTTTTGTGTGGTCTCATTGAAATGAATGGTTACAGGCCACTAAAAAGAAAAAAAAATGGAACGGACAAAAATACGTTTGTGTGCATGAGCCCTTAGTGTGAGACAAAAAATCTGAGTGACTTATACTATGTGTGTAAGGGCTGCATTCACATATCTGTTTCTGAGGCCCAGCTGCCTGATCCGGCGCAAATGGTGGCGTCGGACAGAAAGAATCATTGCATGCAACAGTTTTTGTCCGGATGAATCTTGGTATTTATGCCGGAAATCAGCTGGATGACCGCCAAACCTCACAGCAGTCAATAGGGATCCGACAGTGATTAGTAAATTATCAGGAAACACTGGATCCTGTGAGATCTGACAGGCTGATCTGATCTGTGCTGGAACAGCCTGCGGGATCTCAATGGAGATGTGAATAAAGCCTAACAGATCTCAATCCATGTACTTCTAAGGGCTTATTTACACGACCATATGTATTTTGCAGTCCGCAAAAACGGATCCGCAAAAAATACAGATGATGTCCGTGTGCATTCCGTATTTTGCGGCACAGCTGGCCCCTAATAGAACAGTACTATCCTTGTCCGTAATGTGGACAATCATAGGACATGTTCTATTTTTTTTGTGGAACGGAGATACGGACATACGGAAACGGAATGCACATGGAGTACCTTCCGTTTTTTTGCGGACCTATTGAAATGAATGGTTCCGTATTTGGTCCGCGAAAAAAAAGGAATGGACATGGAAAGAAAATACGTTCATGTGCATGAGCCCTAAGATATATAGGTAAGCAAATGGAAGAGAGGTTTCTCGAAGAAACGATGGAGGAGTAAGTCTGAACAAGTGTCTTGTATACCTACTATGGGGGTGATATACAGGTCCTTCTCAAAAAATTAGCATATTGTGATAAAGTTCATTATTTTCTGTAATGTACTGATAAACATTAGACTTTCATATATTTTAGATTCATTACACACAACTGAAGTAGTTCAAGCCTTTTCTTGTTTTAATATTGATGATTTTGGCATACAGCCCAAAATTCCTATCTCAAAAAATTAGCATATCATGAAAAGGTTCTCTAAACGAGCTATTAACCTAATCATCTGAATCAACTAATTAACTCTAAACACCTGCAAAAGATTCCTGAGGCTTTTAAAAACTCCCAGCCTGGTTCATTACTCAAAACCGCAATCATGGGTAAGACTGCCGACCTGACTGCTGTCCAGAAGGCCATCATTGACACCCTCAAGCAAGAGGGTAAGACACAGAAAGAAATTTCTGAACGAATAGGCTGTTCCCAGAGTGCTGTATCAAGGCACCTCAGTGGGAAGTCTGTGGGAAGGAAAAAGTGTGGCAGAAAACGCTGCACAACAAGAAGAGGTGACCGGACCCTGAGGAAGATTCCAGACCTTGGGGGACCTGCGGAAGCAGTGGGCTGAGTCTGGAGTAGAAACATCCAGAGCCACCGTGTACAGGCGTGTGCAGGAAATGGGCTACAGGTGCCGCATTCCCCACAGCGGCAGAAGCGCCTGACCTGGGCTACAGAGAAGCAGCACTGGACTGTTGCTCAGTGGTCCAAAGTACTTTTTTCGGATGAAAGCAAATTTTGCATGTCATTCAGAAATCAAGGTGCCAGAGTCTGGAGGAAGACTGGGGAGAGGGAAATGCCAAAATGCCTGAAGTCCAGTGTCAAGTACCCACAGTCAGTGATGGTCTGGGGTGCCATGTCAGCTGCTGGTGTTGGTCCACTGTGTTTTATCAAGGGCAGGGTCAATGCAGCTAGCTATCAGGAGATTTTGGAGCACTTCATGCTTCCATCTGCTGAAAAGCTTTATGGAGATGAAGATTTCATTTTTCAGCACGACCTGGCACCTGCTCACTGTGCCAAAACCACTGGTAAATGGTTTACTGACCATGGTATTACTGTGCTCAATTGGCCTGCCAACTCTCCTGACCTGAACCCCATTGAGAATCTGTGGGATATTGGGAAGAGAAAGTTGAGAGACCCAACACTCTGGATGAGCTTAAGGCCGCTATCGAAGCATCCTGGGCCTCCATAACACCTCAGCAGTGCCACAGGCTGATTGCCTCCATGCCACGCCGCATTGAAGCAGTCATTTCTGCAAAAGGATTCCCGACCAAGTAATGAGTGCATAACTGAATTTAAAGGGTTTCTGTCACCCCATTAAACCGTTTTTTATTTTTTTTCTAACGATTTTTAAAATATGCTAATTACCTTGCTACCAGCAAGTAGGCCGGCGTCTTCTCTTCCGGGTGTATGCGATGACGTCATCGACGCAGGCGCATTGAGGATGGAGCGGTCGAGCAGAGCGGCCGCCTCTCAGTGCGCCTGCGCCGATTGAAGCCAGGTACGGCGCAGGCGCGACATTTCAAATTCTAACAGCGCCAGCAGAGAAGGATTACCTTCCCTGGCCCTGTCAATCAGCATGCCGAGGGGGAGTCATTACCATCGGAGGATGCGGCTGCTACCAGCAAGTAGCCGCCCTACTTGCTGGTAGCAAGGTAATTAGCATATTTTAAAAATCGTTTTTTACCAAAATCTACTGAACCAAAATTATTAAGTTGATTATGTATCATGAGATCGCACTATAGGGATTATTATTAAAGAAAAAAAAAAAAACGGTTTAATGGGGTGACAGAAACCCTTTAATTATTTGAAGGTTGACTTTTTTTGTATTAAAAACACTTTTCTTTTATTGGTCGGATGAAATATGCTAATTTTTTGAGATAGGAATTTTGGGTTTTCATGAGCTTCATGCCAAAATCATCAATATTAAAACAAGAAAAGGCTTGAACTACTTCAGTTGTGTGTAATGAATCTAAAATATATGAAAGTCTAATGTTTATCGGTACATTACAGAAAACAATGAACTTTATCACAATATGCTAATTTTTTTAGAAGGACCTTTATACTACATGTAATATGTGCTGTATAATACAGTATATACAGGGTCTCACCTCTCCGGTCACCAGTGATACTGTGTATATTATTATGTCTCCTCCTGTATATTCTACATGTAATATGTACTGTATAATAACGTATATACAGGGTCTCACCTCTCCGGTCACCAGTGATACTGTGTATATTATTATTATGTCTCCTCCTGTATATACTACATGTAATATGTGCTGTATAATACAGTATATACAGGGTCTCACCTCTCCGGTCACCAGTGATACTGTGTATATTATTATTATGTCTCCTCCTGTATATACTACATGTAATATGTGCTGTATAATACAGTATATACAGGGTCTCACCTCTCCGGTCACCAGTGATACTGTGTATATTATTATTATGTCTCCTCCTGTATATACTACATGTAATATGTGCTGTATAATACAGTATATACAGGGTCTCACCTCTCCGGTCACCAGTGATACTGTGTATATTATTATTATTATGTCTCCTCCTGTATATACTACATGTAATATGTGCTGTATAATACAGTATATACAGGGTCTCACCTCTCCGGTCACCAGTGATACTGTGTATATTATTATTATTATGTCTCCTCCTGTATATACTACATGTAATATGTGCTGTATAATACAGTATATACAGGGTCTCACCTCTCCGGTCACCAGTGATACTGTGTATATTATTATTATTATGTCTCCTCCTGTATATACTACATGTAATATGTGCTGTATAATACAGTATATACAGGGTCTCACCTCTCCGGTCACCAGTGATACTGTGTATATTATTATTATTATGTCTCCTCCTGTATATACTACATGTAATATGTGCTGTATAATACAGTATATACAGGGTCTCACCTCTCCGGTCACCAGTGATACTGTGTATATTATTATTATGTCTCCTCCTGTATATACTACATGTAATATGTGCTGTATAATACAGTATATACAGGGTCTCACCTCTCCGGTCACCAGTGATACTGTGTATATTATTATTATGTCTCCTCCTGTATATACTACATGTAATATGTGCTGTA
The DNA here is from genome assembly GCF_905171765.1 of Bufo bufo. Lineage (NCBI taxonomy): Eukaryota > Metazoa > Chordata > Amphibia > Anura > Bufonidae > Bufo > Bufo bufo. The sequence continues at coordinate 208,874,200 of NC_053396.1, read as the reverse complement.
TAATACAGTATATACAGGGTCTCACCTCTCCGGTCACCAGTCATACTGTGTATATTATTATTATTATGTCTCCTCCTGTATATACTACATGTAATATGTGCTGTATAATAACGTATATACAGGGTCTCACCTCTCCGGGCACCAGTGATACTGTGTATATTATTATTATGTCTCCTCCTGTATATACTACATGTAATATGTGCTGTATAATACAGTGTATACAGGGTCTCACCTCTCCGGTCACCAGTGATACTGTGTATATTATTATTATGTCTCCTCCTGTATATACTACATGTAATATGTGCTGTATAATACAGTATATACAGGGTCTCACCTCTCCGGTCACCAGTGATACTGTGTATATTATTATTATGTCTCCTCCTGTATATACTACATGTAATATGTGCTGTATAATACAGTATATACAGGGTCTCACCTCCCCGGTCACCAGTGATACTGTGTATATTATTATTATTATGTCTCCTCCTGTATATACTACATGTAATATGTGCTGTATAATACAGTATATACAGGGTCTCACCTCTCCGGTCACCAGTGATACTGTGTATATTATTATTATGTCTCCTCCTGTATATACTACATGTAATATGTGCTGTATAATACAGTATATACAGGGTCTCACCTCTCCGGTCACCAGTGATACTGTGTATATTATTATTATGTCTCCTCCTGTATATACTACATGTAATATGTGCTGTATAATACAGTATATACAGGGTCTCACCTCTCCGGTCACCAGTGATACTGTGTATATTATTATTATATCTCCTCCTGTATATACTACATGTAATATGTGCTGTATAATACAGTATATACAGGGTCTCTCCTCTCCGGTCACCAGTGATACTGTGTATATTATTATTATGTCTCCTCCTGTATATACTACATGTAATATGTGCTGTATAATACAGTATATACAAGGTCTCACCTCTCCGGTCACCAGTGATACTGTGTATATTATTATTATGTCTCCTCCTGTATATACTACATGTAATATGTGCTGTATAATACAGTATATACAGGGTCTCACCTCTCCGGTCACCAGTGATACTGTGTATATTATTATTATGTCTTCTCCTGTATATACTACATGTAATATGTGCTGTATAATACAGTATATACAGGGTCTCACCTCTCCGGTCACCAGTGATACTGTGTATATTATTATTATGTCTCCTCCTGTATATACTACATGTAATATGTGCTGTATAATACAGTATATACAGGGTCTCACCTCTCCGGTCACCAGTGATACTGTGTATATTATTATTATGTCTCCTCCTGTATATACTACATGTAATATGTGCTGTATAATACAGTATATACAGGGTCTCACCTCTCCAGTCACCAGTGATACTTTGTATATTATTATTATGTCTCCTCCTGTATATACAACATGTAATATGTGCTGTATAATACAGTATATACAGGGTCTCACCTCTCCAGTCACCAGTGATACTTTGTATATTATTATTATGTCTCCTCCTGTATATACTACATGTAATATGTGCTGTATAATACAGTATATACAGGGTCTCACCTCTCCGGTCGGCAGTGACGCTGTGTATATTATTATTATGTCTCCTCCTGTATATACTACATGTAATATGTGCTGTATAATACAGTATATACAGGGTCTCACCTCTCCGGTCACCAGTGATACTGTGTATATTATTATTATGTCTCCTCCTGTATATACTACATGTAATATGTGCTGTATAATACAGTATATACAGGGTCTCACCTCCCCGGTCACCAGTGATACTGTGTATATTATTATTATTATGTCTCCTCCTGTATATACTACATGTAATATGTGCTGTATAATACAGTATATACAGGGTCTCACCTCTCCGGTCACCAGTGATACTGTGTATATTATTATTATGTCTCCTCCTGTATATACTACATGTAATATGTGCTGTATAATACAGTATATACAGGGTCTCACCTCCCCGGTCACCAGTGATACTGTGTATATTATTATTATTATGTCTCCTCCTGTATATACTACATGTAATATGTGCTGTATAATACAGTATATACAGGGTCTCACCTCTCCGGTCACCAGTGATACTGTGTATATTATTATTATGTCTCCTCCTGTATATACTACATGTAATATGTGCTGTATAATACAGTATATACAGGCTCTCACCTCTCCGGTCACCAGTGATACTGTGTATATTATTATTATGTCTCCTCCTGTATATACTACATGTAATATGTGCTGTATAATACAGTATATACAGGGTCTCACCTCTCCGGTCACCAGTGATACTGTGTATATTATTATTATTATGTCTCCTCCTGTATATACTACATGTAATATGTGCTGTATAATACAGTATATACAGGGTCTCACCTCTCCGGTCACCAGTGATACTGTGTATATTATTATTATGTCTCCTCCTGTATATACTACATGTAATATGTGCTGTATAATACAGTGTATACAGGGTCTCACCTCTCCGGTCACCAGTGATACTGTGTATATTATTATTATGTCTCCTCCTGTATATACTACATGTAATATGTGCTGTATAATACAGTGTATACAGGGTCTCACCTCTCCGGTCACCAGTGATACTGTGTATATTATTATTATGTCTCCTCCTGTATATACTACATGTAATATGTGCTGTATAATACAGTGTATACAGGGTCTCACCTCTCCAGTCACCAGTGATACTGTGTATATTATTATTATGTCTCCTCCTGTATATACTACATGTAATATGTGCTGTATAATACAGTGTATACAGGGTCTCACCTCTCCGGTCACCAGTGATACTGTGTATATTATTATTATGTCTCCTCCTGTATATACTACATGTAATATGTGCTGTATAATACAGTGTATACAGGGTCTCACCTCTCCGGTCACCAGTGATACTGTGTATATTATTATTATGTCTCCTCCTGTATATACTACATGTAATATGTGCTGTATAATACAGTATATACAGGGTCTCACCTCTCCGGTCACCAGTGATACTGTGTATATTATTATTATGTCTCCTCCTGTATATACTACATGTAATATGTGCTGTATAATACAGTATATACAGGGTCTCACCTCCCCGGTCACCAGTGATACTGTGTATATTATTATTATTATGTCTCCTCCTGTATATACTACATGTAATATGTGCTGTATAATACAGTATATACAGGGTCTCACCTCTCCGGTCACCAGTGATACTGTGTATATTATTATTATGTCTCCTCCTGTATATACTACATGTAATATGTGCTGTATAATACAGTATATACAGGGTCTCACCTCTCCGGTCACCAGTGATACTGTGTATATTATTATTATGTCTCCTCCTGTATATACTACATGTAATATGTGCTGTATAATACAGTATATACAGGGTCTCACCTCTCCGGTCACCAGTGATACTGTGTATATTATTATTATTATGTCTCCTCCTGTATATACTACATGTAATATGTGCTGTATAATACAGTATATACAGGGTCTCACCTCTCCGGTCACCAGTGATACTGTGTATATTATTATTATGTCTCCTCCTGTATATACTACATGTAATATGTGCTGTATAATACAGTATATACAGGGTCTCTCCTCTCCGGTCACCAGTGATACTGTGTATATTATTATTATATCTCCTCCTGTATATACTACATGTTATATGTGCTGTATAATACAGTATATACAAGGTCTTACCTCTCCGGTCACCAGTGATACTGTGTATATTATTATTATGTCTCCTCCTGTATATACTACATGTAATATGTGCTGTATAATACAGTATATACAGGGTCTCACCTCTCCGGTCACCAGTGATACTGTGTATATTATTATTATGTCTCCTCCTGTATATACTACATGTAATATGTGCTGTATAATACAGTATATACAGGGTCTCACCTCTCCGGTCACCAGTGATACTGTGTATATTATTATTATGACTCCTCCTGTATATACTACATGTAATATGTGCTGTATAATACAGTATATACAGGGTCTCACCTCTCCGGTCACCAGTGATACTGTGTATATTATTATTATGTCTCCTCCTGTATATACTACATGTAATATGTGCTGTATAATACAGTATATACAGGGTCTCACCTCTCCGGTCACCAGTGATACTGTGTATATTATTATTATGTCTCCTCCTGTATATACTACATGTAATATGTGCTGTATAATACAGTATATACAGGGTCTCACCTCTCCGGTCACCAGTGACGCTGTGTATATTATTATTATGTCTCCTCCTGTATATACTACATGTAATATGTGCTGTATAATACAGTATATACAGGGTCTCACCTCTCCAGTCACCAGTGATACTTTGTATATTATTATTATGTCTCCTCCTGTATATACTACATGTAATATGTGCTGTATAATACAGTATATACAGGGTCTCACCTCTCCAGTCACCAGTGATACTTTGTATATTATTATTATGTCTCCTCCTGTATATACTACATGTAATATGTGCTGTATAATACAGTATATACAGGGTCTCACCTCTCCAGTCACCAGTGATACTTTGTATATTATTATTATGTCTCCTCCTGTATATACTACATGTAATATGTGCTGTATAATACAGTGTATACAGGGTCTCACCTCTCCGGTCACCAGTGATGCTGTGTATATTATTATTATGTCTCCTCCTGTATATACTACATGTAATATGTGCTGTATAATACAGTATATACAGGGTCTCACCTCTCCGGTCGGCAGTGACGCTGTGAAAGACTCCATAGTTGTGTTTACAGAATGTCTCCACTGCGCTCTTCCTCTGTTCTATGAGATCCTTATTCTTGTTCCAGTAATCTGCATCCGGTTTCCCGAACTCAGTCTTCGCTATGTAACGTCCTTCTTCACTGTCAAAGTAAACTAACTCCTCTTGATTGTAGCTATATCTTTGCAGATACCGCACCTGCTGAGTCCCGTTCACATAGTGACAATCACTCTTAACCTCAGTCATGTAATCCACGGCAGCTGTAATGGAGAGCAGAGGGTCACACGGAGCTGACACTACACCCGGCACTTCACATAGATCTGTCACTATACAGACTCCCCAGTACAGGGGGGGGGGGGGGGGGGGGGGGGTTCTGGGACTCCAGTGTGAGAGCTAGGTGACGCTTCTATACACCACAGGGAGCATCTGGTGAACAGCACTGGGATGTGACCTGGTAAACTGGAGCCGCTCCTGTCAGGTGTGATGACCTATAGATCCCTGATAGAGGGAGGGGGGATTGCGATCCTGTGGATTTACTTTCCTGGCTCTTCCTGTGGTAGTGGGGTTAATATTCCTGTAAAGAGCCCCTTGCTCGCTGGAAAGTCTGCGTCTCTTAGACCCTTAATCTGAGACACCTATTTTTGAATCTTCAGATGGATGGGTGCAGGGCTGTGGTCTCACTTGATGCTGCCAAAGCGTTTGACAGCATGGAGTGGGATTACCTGTGGGCAGTCATGTCAAAAATGGGTTTCAGCCCTGTATTTATAAAATGGGTGCAATTGCTTTATAATCAGCCTAGGGCCAGGATTAGAGTAAGGGTCCATTCACACATCCATGGATCCACAAAACATGGACACCGGCAATGTGCGTTCCGCATTTTACAGACCGCACATTGCCGAAACTAATAGAATATGCCTATTCTTGTCCGCAATTGCAGACAAGAATAGGGCATGTTATATTTTTTTCGGGAACGGAAATGTAGACCCGGAAGTGCGGATCGGGGTCGCACATCATGCAGCTCCATAGAAATCCAAAAAACAAAGAGGTTGATTCCAGCTTTTGACGTATAAAAAGTATTCTTTATTCGGCTTGCAGTATTAAGATCCAACAAATGTCACATGGAGAGACACAAATAGATTGTGACGCATTTCGGGCTGTGGTATTGAGCCCTTCATCAAGACAATACAAAGTGTACTAAAAACAAGTGTTTTATATACAACACAAATGGGTTCCTCCTCCTTCTCTAATTGGATGAAGGCTGCGTCCCAGACCCAGGTGCCCCCAGATTAGGAAAAACCTCCCAGCAATACGTGGGTGGGGACGCAGCAATTCAAAGAATTACACATTCAAAAAACATATACTGGTGCACTACATATACTGCAAGGTTAAATCATGCTTTCTGTTCAAACCCTTCGGTATACAAGTATCTAAAATGAACATCCAATATGTTTCCCTACTTAGAAGCTTTTGTTTGCGATCACCTCCTCTGACAGGTGCGGAGACAACCTCCACCCCCTGTACAGAGAACGCAGAGATATCACCCTTGTGAACAGTGGCAAAATGCCTTGTTGCCGCTGAGACATTGCGAGACATGAAATGAGGGACATCACTTAAATGCTTTCTTATGCGTACCTTCAAATCATTTGTGGTACATCCCACATATTGTAGATTGCATATTCTGCATGTTATAACATATACCACATGATCTGTGTTACAATTAATGTACTGTTTTAGCATATATTTTTTATTATTAGCCATAGATGTAACCTCTTTTGAAATATGCATGTGTTGACAGCAGATGCATTTTTTGCTGCCGCATTTATCATTCCGGTTGGTTTTGGGCCAGGTGCTTATTCTAGGAAAATTTTCCCTGAATAGGCTTGGGCTGATTTTTTGGCCCACTGTATGGGCTCTTTTTGCTACACACCTTATCCCTGTGGATGCTATATTTCTCCATTCCTCGTTAAAATTCAGAACATGGAGATGTTTCCGTATAATTTTGCAGATTTTAAAGTAATCTCTACTATAATTTGTGGTGAAAGTGATAGGTTCTTCCTTATTGGTGATGTTTTCTTTTTTATATTTTTATTTCTGTTTTTATATTTCATTCCATTTTTTCCTTCGTTCTCATTTTTGTCTTCATTGTCTTTATTCTTATTTTTATTTCTTTTAGAAAAAATAAGGGTTTCTCTATTTTTTGATCTAGCAAAATTAATGCCTCTGTTTATACTAGTTTGGGTGTAGCCTCTTATTCTCAGTCTGGCTGCAATATTTTGAGCCTCTCTTTCAAAAAGTTCCTGGGTAGAGCAATTCCTTTTGGCCCTTATCATTTCTCCCTTACCCTCAGTTCAGACCCGAGCGTTTTACAGCGCGTTCCTACGCGCTGTAAAACGCTCAACAAGGAGAAACCAATGCTTCCCTATGGGAATGGTTCTCACCTGGGCGTTTTACAGCGCGTACGATCACGCTGTAAAACGCCCGACGCTCAAACAAGTACATGAGCGTTTTTTTGGGCGTTTGTCGCGCGTTCCCGTACATAGACTTTCGGGAACGCGCGACAATGTGTGTTCACTTGTCTCTGTATGCGCGCTTGTAAACGCCCGTACAATCGCGCATACAGAGCACTCCTTTCAGAACGCTCTGGTGTGAACCCAGCGTTAGGGATATTTTTTAGGACGTGTGGTGGATGGCAGGAGGAGGCAGAGAGAATAGTATTGCCCGCTGTAGGCTTTCTGTGGGTGTATGTAACCACCCTGTTGGTGCCTTTATCCCCTTCCAGACACAGATCCAGAAAAACTATTTTCTCTGGATCGCTGGAAAACATGAGTTTTATTGATGTAGTGCAGTTATTTAAATACTCTATGCATTTGGCTATTCTCTCTTTGTCCCCCTGCCATACACACAGCATATCGTCGATATAACGACCATACCATTTGATATCCTCCCTATAAGAGTTGTTATCAGAGAAAAGGAACCTATTTTCCCACCACGCCATGTATATATTTGCAATTGACGGTGAGTATTTAGCTCCCATAGGGATTCCTGATTGCTGAAGATAATATTTTTTATTGAACATAAAAAAATTATGTCTCATCAAAAAATCTATAACCGAACATAGAAAATCCTGCGGCTCTAGAGTGTAGTTGCTGTAGTGTTCTAAGAACCATTTTAATGCAACAATGGCGGATTGATGGGGTATGTTGGTATATAAAGAGGAAATATCTGCTGTTACCCATATGAAATCTTTATGCCAATCAAAAGAAAGAAAATTGCCCAGAACGGTACCAGTGTCTCTCAAATACCCCGGTGTTAATGGTACAAGTGGCTGTAATAGGGAATCTGCCCATTCCGATAGATTTTCGGAATAAGAGCCGATGCCTGCCACAATCGGACGTAGTGGGGGAGGAAAACCTGGTTTATGGATTTTGGGGAGCGCGTGAAAAATGGGTGTAATTGCATGTTCCACATATATGAATTCAGTTTCTTTTTTGGACAAAATGCCCAAGGAGTGGCCCCTATCCAAAATTGTACTGAGCATTTTCTGACAAGGGAGGAGAGGGCTGCAATCCAATGTGAGATAGGTGCTGGAATCTTTCAATAAGTCCAGAATCTGATTTTTATATAGCTCACTATCAAGGATTACGACCGCTCCTCCCTTGTCAGCTCTCCGTATTACAACATCTTGCATATTTTGTAACTCTATAAAGGCTTTATGTTTATTTTTTGTAAGATTATTTTTAAAAAAAATTTCGTCTGAGTCAGCTTTCAAAGCACATAGATCCCTTTGGATCAAATCCTGAAACCTATCAAGGACCTCGGATCGGGACTGTATAGGGTAAAAACTCTTATTAGAGGTTTTATATGTAGTAGATCTATTGCATACACAGTCCCCATCCGAGCCCCCACACATCTCCTGGAGTGAAGAGATCTGCACCAGGTCAGCAAAAGTAAAACATGGACATATATTTTCAGTTTCATCATTATGAGGTACATTGTTTTCATTTGATACATTCTCTGTTTCAGTGCTAGTGTCCTCATTAATAGACGAGAAATGTTTCTTCAATGTCATTTTCCTAGCAAGTTTGTTGACATCTATAATTGTATGATATAAATCAAAATTGCGGGAGGGGGAGAAAGAGAAACCCTTTCTCAAAACCCTCTCCTGTGAAAGGGAGATGGGCTTTGAGGAGAGGTTAATCACCTGTATATCATCGGCTATTTCTTGCGACTCGGATATCGCCTGCTTATTTCGGTGTTTTCTCCCCACCCTGTGTTTTTTGCTTGATTTCGATGAGTGGAGCCTCCTGTTGCCGATCCTTCCACATGAATGCTGGAACTTTCCGCATTGTCTGAATTGGATTCCATGGAGTCCATGTCCGTGGAGCTAAATTACACACCTGTGTTTCGTTTTGCTCTAGACTTGAACCGATTCATTTTTTTAAGTATAGATCGGGGGGTTCCTGTTTTGTTTGGTAGACCAGGTATACACTGAATTTGTGCTGTAATCCAGGAGGTCTCGATTAAATTTACTCTGTTTGAATTCAATGAGTATGTCCTCCAATTTATTCAAGTTCTCATTTAATTTGGCATCCATATCCTGAAAGCTCTCATTTAATTCATGATGTTTTAAATTCTCTTGCAGTATTTTTTTCTCATTGTGGGTTTCTTTCAGAGTGATTTCTTCATGTGAAATAATTAGTTCCATTAGTTTGATGGAGCATTCTGATAGAGTATTATACCATTGTGTAGTAAACAATTCAGAGTAAGTCGTGGTCGTTTTTTTTTTTTTCTCAGCCGCAATCCCCTCGGCACCATATTTTTATCTAGGTATTTTTTCAGGGATGTGCAGTCCCACCACGTCTTCAACTCCTTAGCCAAAAGTTTCTCCAGTGACGTCATTTTTATTTTTAGGTCAATTTCACCCTGTTTTGACGTGCCTGTTGTATTAAAGATATTGTCCATTTTTTTCATGCGGTCTTCACATTGCTCCATTGAGCGTAATGCCGCAGACATATTTCAAGTAATACAGCAGGTTTTGGATCCCAAGCCTAAAGAAATATTTTGCGTATTCAGGTGAGGGGAGTGCACGCTGGTTCGCATAGCATGTGCAAAGAAAAAAAGTTTTAGCAGCTCTCACCTCTAACCAGCCAATGGCAGCACTATGCAGCAGAAAGAACCGTTGGTGCCTCTCTGCAGGCAGCCATTCTAGCTTGGTGACTGCTTGAAGAGAGGGACCTGCTCCCCTCTGTGCTGCTCGATGTCGGCTGGGACTTGTGGTACTACCACATAAATCACTGCTTTTCACTCAGAAGAAGAAGAGGAAAAAGAACAACACCTGGACCAGCTGTAGTGATCTTTGGCTCATCTGCAGCTGTTTCAGATCCCCATTCCCTGTCCCCCCCTCACTTCACCCCCCTCTCCATCCTTTTTTTGTTTTTTGTTTTTTTGGCTTTTCCGCTCTGCACCACGTTTTCTGTGACTGGCAAGTGCTGATCAGCACTTGTGTTTTTTTTGGTGCCAGCTAGCTATATATATCAATTTTAGTTAGTAGTATTTTTGATTTTTTTAACCCACACACATGCCGTCTGCGTGCGTGGGTCCTGCACCTGCTGAGCGCCGGTCAGTACTGTCAATTACTGACTGCGTCTGCTCAGGTTTAGTGCCTTTTTTTTTTTTTCTTTTTTTTTTTGCCTTTTTTTTTCTAAATTTTTATCTTATTCTTTCACTTATCTTTTTCTCTTTTCTTTCTTTCTCTTTTTTTCTTTATCATAAATTTTATTTTAATTAATTCATTACAAGCCCCCTCACGTGTTAAATCACTACATACACCCCCCTGACACTTTTCACTTTACATACACCAATAAAAATAGAAATGTCCCATTCATCCCAGAGAATGTACTCCGCTGAAGAGGCATACACCATCCTTGCCTCTGAAACGGAATCTGCAAGTGAGGGAGAAGAGGATGCCACATTACTCTACTCCTCAACTCCATCATCATCTTCATCCGGTGATGAGGGACCCTCAAGGAGATGCCCCAGGAGAGATGAAGTAGCCCCCCCCAGTGATCCCCTATGGCCCACACCGCCTGAGGATTATGAGCCCCAAATTCCAGAGTTTGTGGGAAACTCTGGAATCCAGATTGACTGCACAGGCTTCACAGAAATAGATTTTTTCAAAATCTCTTTCTCTGACGATCTCAGAAATTTGATCGTGACAAAAAAAAATTTTGTACGCCCAGCAGTTTATTTCTCAAAACCTGACATCCTCATATGCTAGACCCCTAGGTTGGACCCCTGTAAATGCAGCAGACATTATGAAGTTTTGGGGGCTGTTGCTGCATATGGGCCTTGTAAAAAAAAAAACTGAAATGAGACAATATTGGAGTTCAGATGTCTTGTACCACACTCCAATTTACAATATGGCCATGTCCCGCTCAAGATTTAAATCCATTTTGAAATTCCTACATTATATTGATAACGCAGAGTGCCCCCCCCCAAAAAAAAAAATGACCCACATTTTGACCGTCTATTCAAAATAATACCCCTCCTGGAGCACTTCAACTCAAAATTTACAGAGGTGTTCACCCCAGAAAAAGAAATTAGCATAGACGAGTCCGTTGTACATTTTAAAGGAAGGGTTAAATTCCGCTGGTACCTGCCCAGCAAGAGGGCACGGTATGGAATTAAAATGTACAAGCTGTGCGAGAGTACATCTACAGGTTCCGGGTTTATGAGGGGAAAGATTCCCGGATACAACCCCCTGAATGCCCCCCCCGTCCTAGGAGTTACTGGCAAGATTGTGTGGGACTTACTGCACCCACTGCTGGATAATGGTTATCACCTCTATGTAAATAACTATTACACCAGCATACCCCTATTTATGTCCCTAAAAGCCTGAGGTACTGTGGCTTGCGGCACAGTGCGAAAAAATCAGAGAGGGCTCCCTAGATCCCTGGTAGGGCAACTACTCAGAAAAGGTGACAGTAAGGCTCTCCGCCATGAGAACATGCTGGCGGTTAAGTACAAGGACAAGAGGGATGTCCTTGTACTAACCACCATTCACACCAACACCAGTTCTCCTGCCCAAGTGCGAGGTACCACTACCCCTGTCAACAAGCCAGACTGCATCCTTGATTACAACAGGCACATGGGAGGGGTTGATCTGTCCGATCAAGTTCTGAAGCCCTACAGTGCCATGCGTAAAACTAAGGTGTGGTACAAAAAGCTTGCCGTATACATTGTACAGATTGCAATGCGTACATTTTACATTGAACTCCAGGCCACACAGGCACTTTCCTTCAGTTCAAAGAGGCGGTAATCAAGGCCCTAATTTTCCAAAGTCAGGAAGGGGAGGGACAGAGTACTTCAGGAGGTCATGGTGCCCGTGTTGTACCAGGACAACATTTCCCTGGTGAAGTCCCACAAACTGCAAAGAGGGGAAAGGCCCCAAAAAGATGTCGGGTTTGTTACAAAAGGGGAATACGAAAGGACACCATTTATCAGTGCGACACCTGCTCTGATAAACCAGGCCTCTGCATAAAGGAATGCTTCCGAACCTACCACTCATCCATGGATTTTTAATTTCATCCTTTATGCGCCCTGTAATATGTCCATATCTCTGATTTAGTCCACCTCACTTGCATACTCACTTTCCAAAAACCACTACATAAGCTTTTCTGTGAGACACCTGTTTGCTAAAACGTACCCTTTCCACCACTTAAAATGTTCGTACGGGGGTGCTGTTTCTGAAATGGAGTCACTTCTTGGCGTTTTTCATTTCTAGGGACCTCAGGAAATTTTTTAAATGCGACATGGCAGCTAAAATCCATGTCTGCAAATTCAGGCCTGCAAAAAACATATTTTGCACTTTGCCTGTCGAGGCCTGCTGTGTGCAAAAACAGCAGGCTACGAGCACATATGGGGTGTTCGCAAAATGGGGAGAAAATGGGGAACATATACTGGGGTGCATTTTCTCCTTTAACCCCTTGTGAAAGTTAAAAATTGGGGTCTGCTAGTAATTTTTCATTTTTACAAATGTGTGCTTTGAAATCCTATCTCTAGTATTTCTGCCTTCTGTGAGACACCTGTTTGCTAAAATGTACCCTTTCCACCACTTAAAATGTTCGTACGGGGGTATAGTTTCCGGAATGGGGTCACTTCTGGGTGTTTCCACTATAGGGCCACTTCAGGGTGTCTTCATATGCGACATAGCTCCCAATTACCATTCCAGCTAAATCCTCTCTCCTAAGGCCTAGTTCACATGAATGTATGGCTTTTATAGTTTTTTGTGGTCCGTTTTTCACGAATCCGTTGTTCCGTTTTTGAGTTCCGTTGTGTTTCCTTTCCGTTTTTCCGTTTCGTTTTTCCGTATGCCATGTACAGTATACAGTAATTACATAGAAAAAATTGGGCTGGGCATAACATTTTCAATAGATGGTTCAGCAAAAACGGAACGGATACGGAAGACATACGGATGCATTTCCATATGTGTTCCGTTTTTTTTGCGGACCCATTGACTTGAATGGAGCCACGGAATGTGATTTGCGGGCAATAATAGAACATGTACAAACGTAAAATACAAATGTGATAGCACTCTACATCAAGCATTCTGCCCTGCCTCCATGCTGGATGAGACATTGGTGTACATTTTGGCCAAAGCGTAATAAGCCACTCACCGCGTCAAGGTCGCCTCTATTGATTGGTCCCTAACACTAGTTCCTACCTGTTTATGGGCCATGACAGCCACACAAAGTCCAGGGAATGCAGGTCAGCGTGCACGCCAAGCACACTCTGCTTTTAACCCCGTCCGGTGCCATTACAGCTTTCATCGGATCCAGGGATGCAAGTACCAACATACATGCTGAGCCCACTATATACTTCTCCTGGAGCCAAATGGCTACTGGAAGGTTCTATATAAGCAGACTCAGTCTCTTTCACACGACAGTATGTCTTTTTCAGTGTTTTGCGGTCCGTTTTAAACGGATCCGTTGTTCCGTTTTTTGTTTCCGTTGTGTTTCCGTTTCCGTTCCGTTTGTCCGTTTCCGTTTTTCCGTATGGCAAATACAGTATACAGTAATTTCATAGAAAAAATTGGGCTGGGCATAACATTTTCAATAGATGGATCCGCAAAAAACGGAACGGATACGGAAGACATACGGATGCACTTCCGTATGTATTCCGTTTTTTTGCGGACCCATAGACTTTAATGGAGCAACGGAACGTGATTTGCGGCCAAATATAGGACATGTTCTATGTTAAAACGGAACGGAAAAACGGAAACGGAATGCATACGGAACACATTCCGTTTTTTTTGCGGACCCATTGAAATCAATGGTTCCGTATACGGACCGTATACGGACCGCAAAAAACGGCCAGTAAACGGAAAAAAAAAAACGGCCGTGTGAAAGAGGCCTTAGGCCTCTTTCACACTACAGTATGTCCATTTCAGTGTTTTGCGTTCCGTTTTTCACGGATCCGTTGTCCCGTTTTTGGGTTCCGTTGTGTCTCCGTTTCCGTTCAGTATGTCCGCAAAAACCTTTCAGTATGGTTTCCGTACGGTTCCAGTATACGGTCCGTTTTTCACGGATCAAAAACGGAAGCCACCTGTATTTGTGCTCAGCCAAAGAAACACATGGCCACAGTGGGCTGGGCCTAGCATTTGTTAATGACGGATCCGCAAAAAACTGATGACATACGGATGACATACGGATGCCTTCCGTATGCATTCCGTTTTTTTGCGGACCCATTGACTTTAATGGAGCCACGGACCGTGATTTGCGGACAAACATAGGACATGTTCTATCTTTCCACGGCACGGAAATACTGAAATACTGAAACGGAATGCACACGGAGACACTTCAGTATTTTTTGCTGAACCATTGAAATGAATGGTTCAGTATCTGTTCCGTATACTGAACTCAAAAAACGTCCAGTATACTGAACGCAAAATACTGTAGTGTGAAAGAGGCCTTATACTGACTTTAAAACCAGCCTCCAGGACAGATTGACTGGTCAGGTGTGCATAATAGAACATGTTCTATCTTTCAACGGAACGGAAAAATGGAAATACGGAAACGGAATGCATACGGAGTACATTCCGTTTTTTTTTGCGGAACCATTGAAATGAATGGTTCCATATACGGACCGTATACGGAACACAAAAAAAGGCCCGTACACTCTCAAAAAAAACGTTCGTGTGAACTAGGCCTAACCGCCATATGGTGCTCCTTCCACTCTGAAGCCTGCCATGCGGCCATACATCATTTTTTGAGCACATATGGAGTACTGGCGTATTCGGGGGGAAATAGGTAACAAAATGTGGGGTGCATTTTGTCCTGTTACCCCTTGTGAAAGTGAAAAATGTGTTGTAAAGCAACAGCCAAGCGTTTCCTAATTCTGTGAAACGCCTGATGGGTCAAAGTGCTCACTACACACCTTTGAATATTCCTTGAGGTGTGTAGTTTTCAGAATGGGGTCACTTTTTGGGCGTTTCCATTGTAGGGCCACCTCAGGGTATCTTCATAAGCGACATAGCTCCCAATTACCATTCCAGCTAAATCCGCTCTCCAAAAGCCATATGGTGCTCCTTCCACTCTGAAGCCTGCTGTGTGCACATACTTCAGTTTTTGAGCACACATGGGGTGGTTTCTAATATGTAAGCCCCAGAAAGTGACTTCATAACTGAACTGGTCATGAAAATATTGGGGTTTGGAAATGTTCTAAAAAAATTTAAGATTTGCTTCTAAACTTCTGAAAATAAAGTGTCATTTTCAAAATGATTCAAACATTAAGTAGACATATGGGGAATGTAAAGTAATTACTATTTTTGAAGGTATTACTATCTATTCCCTTACGTCCTCAACAGCAGCACAGATGGGGTTAACTGCCCCTGTGGACTGGTAGGACCGGCAGAATTTTAATGAGCCCAAGAACCAATAAACGATCTTCAGCTCCCTGAAAGGGAGGAGATCACCCCCCAGCCCACCGTGTTTTTTTCTGTCCTCTGGACAGGTGGACTGGCGTGTCGCTCCCTCTCTGGGAGCTGAAGATTGCTTAGGGGTTATTTTCCCCTCCTTAAGCTTAGCTCGCTTTCTATGGATCTCAGTGCCTTTATTTTAGGCCTGATCATGGCGATTTCGGTCTGGGGTACCGTCGGGGAGGGGGGCGTTCCCTCCCCTCTTCTCTCATCATCTGTAGACGGTGCTCCGTCCCACCGTTACCGCATGTGTGCGGCGCTATGGGCGCCGCCATTTTCCGGAAGTGACGCGCCCTAGGTGCGCTACGTCACTTCCGGTTTTCCGAAGCGTTGCGGTGATGTATAAAACTCACCTTTCTTTTAAACTGGCTCCCTAGATGGACATCCTGGACTTAGGATTAGTCTGGGGAGACAATTTTCGTATAGGTAGAGCCAGTATAGGCTCTGGTTTTTCTACAAGAAAAAAAAAAAAAAAAGGGAGTGGTGCTGATCTCGTTTCAGGAACCCGCCCATTGGGCGGGGATTCCTCCTTTTAAGCGCCCAGAGCCCATCAGTCAGTGCTCTGGTTGCTTTGCTTTCACAAGTTAGCTCCAGAGCTCTCCTGTGCTTTGTGATATTCCTGCAGTATTGCTTTGCTTGGGTTTTGTACTTCCTCTTCTTTCAGCTCTATTTCTTCTAGTGCTGGTGGGCCCCCTTAAGGTCTGGTTTTCTTCACCTCCTGATATTGTAGGTGTTATGACCTGTTTTGTTTCTTCCATTACAGACTATGGCTTCCCCTAAGGAGCAGGATCAGCGGAAGGCTGGGGCCAAGAGGAAGCATTTGGCATGTTACGAATGTAACACACCCCTAGATGACAGCTGTCCTTACTCCAGATGTGAGAGTTGTCGCACGGCATCCACGGAACCCACGATGCAGGAGATGTTCCAATGGACCAAGACATACGTGGATGATTCCATCAAGGGAGTAGTTCAGCTGCTTAATGAGAGGCTACCAGGTCCCTCTCAGACTCCCATGGAGGTGGTCGCACCGGTCGAAAGACCTACCCCCTGTTCAGTGGGGTCTTCTTCTTCTGAGGAAGAAGAATCTACTTCTTGCTTTTTCCCTCCAGAAAAGACGCAGAAGTTACTCAAGTCCATCAGGTTGGGGGACCAGGATGTTGACATGGGGGAGTCCTCCGATCCCGCCGGTCGGACACAGCGTGTCTTTAGAGAGGATGAGACCCTCCTCTCTGTGATGCGCACATAGTGGAAAAAGCCTGAGAAGGGTCCAGTGCTTACCAGAAAATTCAGACTCATGTACCCGATGGCTAAACCCTTGGTGGAATCGTGGGGTTCCGTTCCCAAGGTGGACATGGCTATAGCCAAGTTGTCCCGGCGCACTCTAGTCCCTGCAGACGATGGGTCTAGCCTGCAGGACCCTCTAGACCGGAGGGCAGAGTGCACCCTTAGGAGGGGTTACGCGGCGGCCGCTGCCTCCGCATCTACTTCCATTGCGGCCACTGAGGTAGCCACCTATCTACGCTCTAGGCTTAATCAAATCCAGACGGATGTGGACCAGAGCGTATCAAGAGACGACATCCTGGCAGCCTTCAAGTCAGCCAACCTGGCTATGGACTTTTTAGTTGATTCCTCCCAGATGCAGCTGAAGCTGGCCGCCAAAACTATGGCCCTAGTTTCAGCTGCTCGCAGACCACTCTGGCTGAAACCGTGGATCGCGGATAACGCATCCAAGTTTAACCTTTGTGGGCTCCCCTTCGAACCAGATAGGTTATTCGGGTCCGAATTGGACAAAATAATGGAGGGGCTCTCCGATAAAAAAGGGAAGAGCCTCCCCCAGCAGCCCTTTCGGGGACGCCCCAGACAGGAAAAGAAGGGCGGAGGTCGTCCTGGGCAGCAGTCTAGGCGCAGAGATTGGGGGGGGCCGTCTCGTAAATATCCGAGACGCCCCCGCAAACCCACCAGGGAGGCAAAACCCTCCTGACTATGGGCCTCCTCGAGGCTCTTGGATAAGCCCTGCTGCCCCTGCAGTGTCTCCTCTAGATTTTCCCGTACCCCTCCCCCAGATTCCCGTGGGGGGCCGTCTTACCCATTTCAAAGACTCTTGGAGCCGGTTGATTGCAGACCCCTGGGTCCAGGACATAGTTTCCGCCGGGTACCGGGTAGATCTTATCTCTCTCCCCCCAGAGAGATTCATCGCCACACGAAACTTCGGGTCTGCCAAACAGGTGGTCCTAGAATCTTACATTCAGGGCTATATTTCCAAGAGAGCCCTAGAGGAGGTACCGGCAGGGGAGAGGGGCCTAGGGATTTATTCACCAGTGTTCCTGGTTCCCAAGAAGACAGGAGATCTCCGGATGATCATCGATTTGAGATTCCTCAATCGATTTATAAGGAAAACAAGGTTTCGCATGGAAACCATAAGGTCAGTCAGCCATATCCTCAATCCTGGGGACGTCATGGCTACTCTGGACCTCAAGGATGCGTACCTTCACATTCCGATCCATTCCGCTTCCTGGAAACTCCTCAGGATCGCGGTCCAGATTTCAGGGGTTTGCAGGCACTTTCAGTTTGCCGTGCTTCCCTTCGGAATCTCTTCTGCCCCCCTTATCTTCACCAAGGTGGTGGTTTCGGTGGTGGCAGCTTTGAGACTCCAAGGACTGACTATTATTCCTTATCTGGACGATTGGCTTTTCATAGCCTCTTCAGTTCCGATCCTTACCCACCATCTTCAGGTCGCAATCTCTTTTCTCTTCCGCCTAGGCTGGATTATCAACTGGCAGAAGTCGAATGTGAGCCCATCGACTTCAATCCATTACTTAGGATTTGTGGTCGACTCTGTGGAGATGTCCCTCCGGGTTACTCCAGAAAGGAGAGCGCGGATTCAGGACCTGGCAAAGGTCCTTTATGTCCCTCGTCGAGTCTCTATCCGGACTCTCATGAAGATGCTGGGGCTCATGTCAGCGGCTGCGGATGCGGTCCCTTGGGCGCTATGGCACCTTCGTCCTCTTCAGTCGGAGGTCTTACACCTATGGAACGGCAGCCCTGCGGGGCTAGATTTCCTGTGCTCCCTGTCCGGTCAAAGCCGAAATTCCCTCAGATGGTGGTTTCAGCTACCAGCAGGGAAGTCTATGACCCAACCAGCTTGGGTCATATTGACTACAGACGCGTCCCTTGTAGGCTGGGGCGCTCACCTGGACGGATCCCCAATACAGGGATCTTGGTCTCCTCTGGAGCGGCATCTTTCCTCCAATCTTCGCGAGATGCGAGCTATCCGGCTAGCCCTCCTTCACTTTGCGCCTCAGATCCGGGAAAAAGCAGTGAAAGTCCAGTCAGACAATATGACTGCAGTCCTCTATATAAACAAACAGGGAGGCACAAGATCATTGCCCCTTCTGTCAGAGATCGGGGTAATTCTTCGGTGGGCAGAGCTGAACCTTTCCCATCTATCTGCCGTTCATATTCGAGGCTCCCTCAATATGATAGCGGACCGCTTAAGTCGAGGATTACCGACCATGGAGTGGTCTCTGCATCCGGAGATCTTCAGGCAGCTAGTTCACAGATGGGGTATGCCAGAAGTGGATCTCATGGCAACCAGGTTCAACGCCAAGGTGATGAGGTTCTGTTCCCTCTACAGGGAAGACAACCCCCTGGCGATAGATGCTCTGTCAATACCGTGGAGGTTCAGGCTGGCTTACATCTTCCCTCCCTTTTCCATGATACCGAGGGTATTGATGAAAATCCGTCAGGATCAGGCCTCGGTAATAGCCATCATACCGTTTTGGCCCAGAAGATCCTGGTTTACCCAGCTCATTCAGATGAGTCGGGGACAATACTGGAGACTCCCCCCGGAGCAGACCCTGGTGTCGTGGGACACTCACCTCTGCCTAGATCTGCACAGGTTCAACCTGACAGCCTGGAGGTTGATCAGTCCCTTCCCAACATAGAAGGGCTTTCCGAGTCGGTCCTGAGAACTTTGTCGCATTCCCGAGCAGAGTCTACAAAGAAGGCCTACTCCAGGATCATGAGAATCTTCGAGGCATGGTGTGATTCCAGACAGGTGGCGTCTGCAGATCCGCCCCTTCCTGCGATACTACAATTTCTTCAGGATGGATTAGATAGAGGCCTATCTCCAGCTACCTTGAAGGTACAGGTTTATGCCATCTCGGCCTGTCTCAACAGGCCACATTCTCGGGACCCACTCATCAAACGCTTCCTGAAACTATACTATACTGAAACCTATCCCCCAGTGGGATCTTTCAGTAGTGCTCAGGGGGCTAGCATCTCCCCCCTTCGAGCCCTTGGAGGAGGTAAATTTTAAATTTTTGACTTTAAAGATGGTCTTTCCTCTGGCTATAGCTTCAGCCAAAAGAGTTTCTGAATTGCAGGCTTTCTCCGCAATTCACCCGTACATTATTTTTCTACAGGATAGAGTACTCCTGAAGTTTTTACCTTACTTCAGGCCTAAGGTGCCTACTTTCCAGAACATCAATCAGGTAATATCTTTACCAGTTTTGTTTACAGCCTCCTCCTCTGATACTCCAGCTAGAGACCCGCTGGATATTTCAAGATGCCTCCAGATCTATGTGGATAGATCTAGTGAGTTCAGGATAGATGAGAATCTTCTTATCCTGTTTGCCGGTAAGTCTAAAGGCCGTAAAGCGTCTAAAGCCACCATTAGTCGCTGGATCAAGGAGGCCATTATGGAAGCTTTCGTCTCCCAATCCTTAGATCCTCCTGAGTTTGTGAGGGCCCATTCTACTAGGGCGGTCTCCACCTCGGTTGCGGAGAGAAGACTCCTCCCCTTAGAGTTGATCTGTAAGGCGGCCTCCTGGAGCTCTGAGTCAACCTTCATCTCCCATTATAGGATAGATGCTAGGATGGCAGAGTTTTCGGCTTTTGGGCAGACTGTTCTTAGTTCTGCCAGGCATGAGGACCCTCCCTAGGGGATTCTTCTTGCTATCTCCCCATCTGTGATGCTGTTGAGGACGTAAGGGAATCGTTAATTTCTAACGATAATTTGTTTTCCCTTAGTCCTAACAGCAGCACACAAATATCCCACCCTAAATACATTATGCTTGTTAAAAACACGGTGGGCTGGGGGGTGATCTCCTCCCTTTCAGGGAGCTGAAGATCGTTTATTGGTTCTTGGGCTCATTAAAATTCCGCCAGTCCTACCAGTCCACAGGGGCAGTTAACCCCATCTGTGCTGCTGTTAGGACTAAGGGAAAACAAATTAACGATTATAAAAGTAGGGAAATTGAAATTTGGAAATTTGCTAATTTTTAAATTTTTGGGGTAAATTTGGTATTTTTTTATAAATAAAAATGAATTTTTTTTACTCCATTTTACCACTGTCTTGAAGTACAAAATGTGACGAGAAAACAGTCTCAGAATGGCCTGGATATGTAAAAGTGTTTTAAAGTTATTACCACATAAAGTGACACTGGTCAGATTTGCTAAAAACGGCCTGGTTAAAACCGGGTATAGAAGAGATTCCTGCTGCCCGAAGTGTGGGGAAGCGGAGGCAGATCTGTTTTACATGCGACGGAGCTGTAGTGCCTTGAGAGCTTATTGGCATAATATAATACAATTGATAAATACAGTATATAGTGCGAATTTCTCTCCTGATCCCAAAATGAGCCTACTTGGCTCTTTTATACCGGATAATTTGCAGCCAACTGTTATTACAGGAATAAATAGAATGCTATACCATGCAAGTAAAACATTGGCAGCGAGGTGGATTCAGCCTCTCCATCTGGTCGTAGCAGAGTTTATTGCGAGACGCGAGATGACGCGCTTAGCCGGCCCGCCCATGCGCATCGCGGGCCGGCAAAAGTTAGAGGGGGGTCACGTCACCAGCCTGCCAGCCAATGATCGTTGCTGGCAGGCTGGTGATTTTTAAAAAAAACGAATCACAAGCCAGTTAACACATCATATTAGTAAATATAAGGTGTTAAATGGCTTCCCTGCTCCTCTGCTGGTCCTTTTCGTCGGTTGGTCTCAGCAGAGGAGCAGTAATCACAGTGAGTAGCACCAAACACTACACTTAGCCCCAGATCACCCCCCAATTAACCCATTGATCACCCTTCTTGCCCCTGTCAATCACTAGTGAAAGTGAAAAAAGTGATCAGTGTAAACTGTCACTTTTTTTTTCCACTGGTATTGACTGTTAGGTTTAGGATAGTTTAGGCCCCTTGGTTAGGTAGTTTAGGGATCAGTTAGCGCCCAGCCCACCGCACCGCAGTCACTTATTCGCTGATTAGCGTATCGCTAATCAGCTTTTGTACTTTTATAGGATCAGAACTGATCACAGTCAGATCTATAATTGTATTAGTGTCACCTTAGTTCGCCATCCACCCAAAACGCAGTGTTTGCCCGATCAGGCCTGATCGGTCGCCCACACGTTCGTTCGCCCACGCCCGCCCCGCCGCAGTGACAAAAATTTTTTTGTTTTTGATCACTGCACAATCACTTTACACGCGCTGCGGCGATAAAAAAATCAGTTTTGATATTTTTTATCAACCGCAGCGGCCTCCGGTACTTCGCTAGCCTCCCCTTTGTAAGACAGGCTTTCTTGGGTAGTCTCAGGGAATACCCCTAAATTTAGTTGCCCAAATGTCAAACAGGGGGTATTCTTTCTGAAGAGGCCTACAGGCTTCTGACCCAGTCGGATGAGGAATGGGAACCCTCATCTGATGAATCTAGCGGGTCAGAATATGAACCTGTAGAAAGCAGTGGCAGTCTGACCCAAAGTTCGGACGAGGAGGTTGAGGTCCCTGATACCACCAGGCGTACCCGGCCCCGTGTCGCTAGATCACAGGTTGTGCAGGATCCGCTTCAAGGGCAGCAGAGTGGGGCTGGCGCTGTCGGATTACGTGGTGAGGCATACACCAGCAGCGCAGCCCTCCCTGGACCTAGTACCAGCACTGCCGTACAACATGGTGAAGTGGCGAGCACCAGAAGGGCAGTTGAAGCTGGTACGGTGGCACGTGCATTAGTTACCCCGTCGCAGCCACCACACAGACGGGCCCGTAGACCCCGTAGAATCCCTGAGGTGCTGGCAAATCCTGATTGGCAGTCCCCAACTTCAGCCGCACCAGTAGTTCCCCCTTTCACCGCCCACTCTGGAGTTCGGGTTGAGACAGCTCAGATCGGTTCGGCCCTGGGATTTTTTGAGCTGTTCTTGACTGCGGAGCTCTTGGACTTAGTTGTGGCATAAACAAATCGGTATGCCACTCAATTTATATCCGCCAACCCGGGAAGCTATTATGCCCAGCCTTTCCGGTGGAAACCAGTCCAAGTTTCCGAAATTAAAATTTTTCTGGGCCTTCTCCTCAACATGGGTCTAACCAAAAAGCATGAATTGCGGTCATATTGGTCCACGAACCCAATTCATCACATGCCCATGTTCTCTTCTGCTATGTCCAGGGCACGATTTGAGGCCATCCTGCGTTTCCTGCACTTTAGAGACAACACCACCTCCCGTCCCAGAGGCCACCCAGCTTTTGACCGGCTCCACAAAATTCGGCCCCTCATAGACCACTTCAACCAGAAATTTGCAGATTTGTATACCCCTGAGCAAAACATCTGCGTAGACGAGTCCCTTATACATTTTACCGGGCGCCTTGGCTTCAAACAGTACATCCCAAGCAAGCGCGCCCGGTATGGGGTCAAATTGTATAAGCTCTGTGAAAGGGCCACAGGCTATACCCACAAATTTTGGATCTATGAGGGAAAAGATCAGACCCTGGAGCCGGTCAGTTGCCCTGACTAACTGGGGAGCAGTGGGAAGACAGTCTGGGACTTGGTGTCACCCTTATTTGGCAAGGGGTACCATCTTTATGTGGACAATTTCTACACAAGTGTGGCCTTCTTCAGGCATTTGTTTCTAGAACAGATTGGCTGCTGTGGCACCGCGCGAACTAGTCGCGCGGGCTTCCCCCAACGGCTCGTTACCACCCGTCTTGCAAGGGAAGAGAGGGCTGCCTTGTGTAACCAAGAACTGCTCGCGGTGAAATGGAGAGACAAGCGTGACGTTTACATGCTCTCCTCCATTCACGCAGACACAAATTGAGCGAGCAACCCGTGTCATTGAAAAGCCCCTCTCAGTCCACGACTATAACCTTCACATGGGAGGGGTGGACTTCAATGACCAGATGTTGTCTCCGTATTTAGTTTCCCGACGCACCAGACGCTGGTATAAGAAGGTGTCTGTATATTTGATTCAATTGGCTCTGTATAATAGTTTTGTTCTCTACAGTAAGGCTGGGAGAACAGGATCCTTCCTCAAATTTCAGGAAGAGATCATCGAGAACCTCCTGTACCCAGGAGGTTCCGTGGCCCCATCCACCAGTGTAGTTAGCCGTCTACATGAGCGACATTTCCCCAATGTCGTTGCTGGTACCTCAACCCAACTGTCACCCCGAAAAAGATGTCGTGTCTGTAGCAGGAGTGGAATAAGGCGTCACACCCGCTATTTCTGTCCTGACTGCCCTGACCACCCTGCCCTATGCTTTGGAGAGTACCACACACAGGTACACCTAGCATAGGGATTGCATCTCAGAGGACAGGCACACAGGGCTATTAGGGCCCATTCACACACAGCTGCTGCAAACCTCTCCTTTCACCTGGGATAAAGTGCATAATGCACTTCGCTACATCTTTGGGCGATTTGCGCTTTGCACATTGTCCCATGGGGAAGGAGAGGTTTGTCCTATAAAGGTAAAAAAACTAAAAAACACCAGTAAGCAAAAAAGTTAAAGTTCAATTTCAAAAGTTAAAAAAGTTTATATGTTCTGTTCTAAAGTTATTATAAAGTTAACCGCTTTACGTCCGCCCATAGGATATAAACGTCCTATGGGTGGACGTCTATTTCTGAAAGCACGTTTTAGAACGTCCTTTCAGAAATAGCAGCTGCACGCTAATCGTGCAGCTGCTGATCGGGTTGCCCGCTGTCAGTGACAGCAGGGCAACCCTAAGACAAGGCAGGGACAGTGCCCAGGTGTCCCTGCCTTCCGGATCGCTGCAGACACAGCGCTCACCGAGCGCTGTGTCTGCAGAGAAGGAAGCGCTGTGCGCTTCCTGTTCCGGCCCGGCAGTCATGTGACCGCCGTGACCGGAGTGTGCAGGAGCTGTGTGAGGTCTCTCAGAGACCTCGATCAGCCCTGCTGTGAGGCTGTACAGCGCTGGATTGCTGCTGTACAGCCTCTCTAGGGGTGCATTTGTCCTGTAACTGGGGCTACTATGTCAGCCCCAGTTACAGGAGAAATCAACAGTGAAAAAAAAAAAAAAAGTGAAGCAAATGTCCCCCAGAGGTCTTGTATGACCTTATGGGGGACGAAAAGTGTAAAATAAAAAAAAAATAAATAAAAGGTTGAAAATAAAAATAAAAAAAAAAGTTTCACATGTAAAAAAAAAAAAGTCCCCAAGTAAGGAATGAAAAAAAAAAGTTAAAAATAGAAAAAATAAAAAAAAGTATACAAATTAGGTATTGCCGCGTCCGTAAAAACCAGCTCTATAAAAATATCACATGACCTAACCCCTCGGGTGAACACCGTAAAAAAAAAAAAAAATAAACTGTGTCAAAACAAGCAATTTTTGTCACCTTGCATCACAAAAGGTGCAACACCAAGTGATCAAAAACGCGTATGTCCCACAAAATAGTACCAATAAAACCGTCACCTCATCCCGCAAAAAATGAGCCCCTACATAAGAAAATCTCTCAAAAAATAAAAAAACTATAGCTTTCAGAACATGGACACATTAAAACATAATTTTTTTGTTTCAAAAATGCTATTATTGTGTAAAACTTTAATAAATAAGAAAAAGTATACATATTAGGTATCGCCACGTCCGTAACGATCTGCTCTATAAAAATGTCACTTGACTGAACCCCTCAGGTGAACGCTGTAAAAATAAATAAATAGAAACTGTGCTAAAACAACCAATTTTTTGGTCACCTTGCCCCATAAAGTGTTATAATGAATGATCAAAAAATCATATGTACCCAAAAATAGTACTAATAAAAGTGGCACCTTATCCCCTAGTTTCCAAAATGGGGTCACTTCTTGGGAGTTTCTACTGTAAGGGTGCATCAGGGGGCTTCAAATGGGACATGGCATCTAAAAACCATGTGGAGTTCCTTTTCTTCTGCGCCCTGCCGTGTGCCCATACAGCAGTTTATGACCACATGTGGGGTGTTTCTGTAAACCGCAGAATCTGGGTAATAAATATTGAGTTTTGTTTGGCTGTTAACCATCGATGTGTTAAAGAAAAAAATTGATTAAAATGGAAAATCTGCCAAAAAAGTGAAATTTAAAAATTTGATCTCCATTTTCCTTTAATTCTTGTGGAACGCCTAAAGGGTTAACAAAGTTTGTAAAATCGGTTTTGAATACCTTGAGGGGTGTAGTTTCTACAATGGGGTCATTTATGGGGGTATCCACTATGTAGGCCCCACAAAGTGACTTCAGACCTGAACTGGTCCTTATAAAGTGGGTTTTGGCAATTTTCTTATAAATTTGAAGAATTGCTTCTAAACTTCTAAGCCTTCTAACGTCCTAAAAAAATAAAATGACATTTCCAAAATGATGCCAACATAAAGTAGACATATGGGGAATGTTAAATAATAAATATTTTATGAGGTATCACTTTCTGTTTTAAAAGCAGAGAAATTGAAATTTAGAAAATTGCGAATTTTTCAAATTTTTGGGTAAATTTGGGATTTTTTCATAAATAAAGGTGAAATATTTTGACTCAAATTTATGATTATCATGAAGTACAATGTGTCACGAGAAAACAATCTCTGAATGACTTGGATAAATAAAGGCGTTCCAAAGTTATTACCACATAAAGTGAGATATGTCAGTTTTGCAAAATTTGGCCTGGTCAGGAAGGGGGCAAATGGCCCAGATGGCAAGTGGTTAATAAAATTTATTGCGTTGCGGCCTGGATTTTTCTTTTTTGTTTTGTTTTTTTTACCTTCCAGGTGGACAAACCGATCGACTAGCTGCAGCACTGATGTGCATTCTGACAGAAGCATTGCGCTGCTGTCAGATTACACACAAGTCGGTGTATGCGGCGCTGCAAGACGAGATTTCTCCTCTGCAGTAAAAGATACGTTTGCCGAGGCATATGAGCTGAGGAGGCGGCGGCGTTCATATGCTTTTGCAAACACTTTGTATATAAAAAAAAATAAAAAATCCCGGCAATGATTTCAGGGCTAATTTACATAAACATAAAAGTCGTTTTTATCATAAACTACTGGACGGATTACAAGATAAAAGAGCACAGCCGATTCAAGGTAAGCTGTGCTACATGAATGCTTTAAAGGGTTTCTATCACTTCGTATGACATAATTAGCTGTCAGACACTAGCTATCCGCTAGTGTCTGCTCTGGCCAACCATCCTAATATAACAGCTTTTGGGGCAGCCGTTTTGCTAAAAAAATAACTTTTATAAATATGCTAATGAGCCTCTAGGTGCTATGTGGGCGTCATTAGCACCTAGAGGCTCCGTCTACCTTCATAAACAGCCACCGCCCAGCGCGTCTCTCCAGCCCGCCCATCTCCTGCTGAATGCGATCCTCCGTGTGACGCAGCGGACGAATTCTCGCGCATGCGCCGTGCGCGGCTGTATTCGGCGCATGCGCAGTGAATGTCTGACCGCTTCCCTGCTCAGACATCTCCACTGCGCCTGTTCCTTGCAGCACTATGACGTCATCGGCGCAGGCGCAGTGGAGATGTCTGAGCAGGGAAGCGTCAGACATTCACTGCGCATGCGCCGAATACAGCCTCGCACGGCGCATGCGCGAGAATTTGTCCGCTGCGTCACACGGAGGATCGCATTCAGCAGGAGATGGGCGGGCTGGAGGGACGCGCTGGGCGGTGGCTGTTTATGAAGGTAGACGGAGCCTCTAGGTGCTAATGACGCCCACATAGCACCTAGAGGCTCATTAGCATATTTATAAAAGTTCTTTTTTTAGCAAAACGGCTGCCCCAAAAGCTGTTATATTAGGATGGTTGGCCAGAGCAGACACTAGCGGATCGCTAGTGTCTGAGAGCTAATTATGTCATACGAAGTGATAGAAACCCTTTAAAATCGGATTTTCGGTTAGGGGAGGTGACAGAATCCCTTTAATAGAAGCTTGGGAAGTATAATTGGTTGAATGTTGGGTGGATGTGTGATGTTGATGGTCTACTGTCGCTGCCCCTGGGGAGTATCGTTGCTCTTTTTCATCTTAACCCTTTCAGGACCAGAGGTTTTTTGATTTTTGCTTTTTCATTTTGCGCTCCCTGCCTTCCCAGAGCCATAACTTTTTTATTTGTCTGTTCACATAGCCATATGAGGGCTTGTTTTTTGCGGGACATGTTGTACTTTCCAACGCCACCATTTAATATTGCATATGATGTAGTGGGAAATGGGAAAAAAATTCCAAATAGGGTGAAATTGCAAAAAAAAAAGTAATTCCACCACAGTTTTACTGGTTTTCTTTTTTTACGACGTTCGATGTGCGATAAAACTGACCAGTTAGTTTTATTCTACAGGTCAGTACAAATCCGGCGATACCTTATATGTATAGTTTTTCTTGTGTTTTGATAGTGACAAAAAAATTAAAAAGTGGGAAAAAATCTGTTATTTTTTTGTCACCATATTTTGACCCCTATAACTTTTTTGTAATTATGTGTACGGAGCTGTATGGGGGGCTGGTCGTTAAGGGGTTAATGGACAAAGAGTTGAATGCCATTCGGTACTGCTGCTCCTCAGGGGCGGATTAAGTGCATGATAGGCCCGGGGCTGTCTACCCAACTTGGGCCCCCCCCCCCCCTCCATTTTAGTTTAGGTTTTTTTTGTATGAAGAGGCTGCGGTGCTTCATGGGCGCCACAGTCTCTTCTTAGGCCATATGACATCTTCAGACTAAAAAAAATACCCCAAATTGGGTCCTAAACTGAAAAATTTGGTTGCCAAATTTAAAATACATATAATTGTAATAAAAAAGACATGGAGGAGGATACAGCACCACATACCTCTTACATCCAGTGACATCTCCTGTCATGTAGACCTTCTCTTTCCTCTTCTCCTCCATTTGACCCAGACCACCATGGCAAATTCTTTCAGCCGCATCTCGTCTCTACAGTTTGTAACACAGACACGTTAGATTTCAAAATTTTCCCATCAACCTCCTCATCCTGGCGTCCCCACAGTGTCATCCTGCTGCCACCCCCAATACTGTGCCCGTTGTGCTCCCCAATGCCCCAGGAACTATACTGCTGAAAAAATAGTGACCCTGATAGATATCATTGGGGTAATTTATCAAAGTGGTGTAAAGTAGAACTGGATTTCCAAAAGAGCTGTCAAATATGAAAGGTGGAATCTGATTGGCTGCTATGGGCAACTAAGCCAGTTCTACTTTACACCAGTTTGATAAATTACGCCAAATGTTCCTATAGTGTCTACAGCAGCTATAATGTCCCCTAGAGTGCCCCCAGTAATAATGACACCCTATATTGTGCTCCAGGTAATAATCCCTGTATAGTGTCCCCAGAAATAATAGAATTGCCCCTACAGTCCCTCCCCAATAGCAACACCCCCATATAGTAATTTCCACCACACTGCCCCCACATAGTAATCCCCCATAGTAATTTGCCCAACACAGTATTTTTCCCTAAACTGCACCATATAGTAGTTTGCCCCCACATAGTAATTTGCCCCCACATATCAATTTCCCCACACTGTTCCCACATAGCAATTTCCCCACACTGCCCCCACACAATAGTTTTCCCCCACATAGTAATTTGCCCCCACATAGCAGTTTTCCCACATAGAAATTACCCCACACTGTCCCCACATAGAAATTACCCCACACTGTCCCCACATAGAAATTACCCCACACTGTCCCCACATAGAAATTACCCCACACTGTCCCACATAGAAATTACCCCACACTGTCCCCACATAGAAATTACCCCACACTATCCCCACATAGAAATTACCCCACACTGTCCCCACATGGCAATTTCCCCCACACTGCCCCCACACAATAGTTTCCCCCACACTGCCCCCACATAGTAATTTGCCCCCACACTGCCCCATATAGTAATTTGTCCCCACATAGAAATTAGCCCACACTGTCCCCACATAGCAATTACCACCACACAATAGTTTTCCCCACACTGCCCCCATATAGAAATTTGCCCCCACATAGTCCCTCCCATAATAATTTGCCCCCACATAGCAATTTGCCCCCACATACCAATTTGCCCCCACACTGCCCCATCTAGTAATTTGCCGCCACATAGTAGTCCCTCTCATAATAATTTGCCCCCACACTGCCCCCACATAGCAATTTGCCCCCACACTGCCCCATCTAGTAATTTGCCCCCACATAGTAGTTCCTCTCATAATAATTTGCCCCCACATAGTAATTTGTCCCCACATAGTATTCCCTCTCATAATTTTCCCCCACACAATAGTTTTCCCCACACTGCCCCCACATAGTAATTTGCCCCCACATAGCAATTTTCGCACATAGAAATTACCCCACACTGTCCCCACATAGAAATTACCCCACACTGTCCCCACATAGAAATTACCCCACACTGTCCCCACATAGAAATTACCCCACACTGTCCCCACATAGAAATTACCCCACACTGTCCCCACATGGCAATTTCCCCCACACGGAAATTTCCCCCACACTGCCCCCACATAGTAATTTGCACCCACACTGCCCCATATAGTAATTTGTCCCCACATAGCAATTTCCCCCACACAATAGTTTCCCCCACACTGCCCCCATATAGAAATTTGCCCCCACATAGTAGTCCCTCCCATAATAATTTTCCCCCACACTGCCCCCACATAGCAATTTGCCCCCACACTGCCCCATCTAGTAATTTGCCCCCACATAGTAGTCCCTCTCATAATAATTTGCCCCCACATAGTAATTTGCCCCCACATAGTATTCCCTCTCATAATAATATGCCGCCACACTGCCCCCACATAGCAATTTGCCCCCACACTGCCCCCACATAGCAATTTGCCCCCACACTGCCCCATCTAATAAGTTGCCCCCACATAGTATTCCCTCCCATAATAATTTGGCCCCATACAGCCCCCACATCCCCCCCATGTACTCGATTTATCTTCCCTAATATGTCCTCCTGTATGTCCCCCCCCCCCCCCAGTAGGCACATGAAATAAAAAAATAAAAAATGAACAAAAAATGAAAAGATAAATACTCACCTATGTCCAGGGCCAGGCGCTTGCTCGCAGAGGAAGGCGGGATGAGTCAGGCGCGTCACAGTGCTGCGTCCCGGCATAGGCGCGCGATGACGTCATCACGCACGCCTGCGCCAGGATTTCACTACCGCATAGGCCTCAGGCCTACAAGGCCTGAAGCCTATGGCGGTGATCGGCAACGGGACAGGGAGCTATGCGCTCCCGTGCCCTGCCGCAGTATGTGGGCGTTCGGGTCAGCGTTGGGCCCCCCAGCGGTGCTGGGCCTGGGGCTGCCGACCCGAACGTCCCTATTGTAATCCGCCACTGCTGCTCCTTATGTCTGGGTTTATGCAGGATTATCTGTTATCTGTCTCAGGGAGAGGGAAACTGTTGAGGGAATGCACTCACAAATTACTGTTTGACTAAGGCCTCCTGCACACGACCGTTGTATGCATCCGTGGCCGTTGTGCCGTTTTCCGTTTTTTTTCGCGGACCCATTGACTTTCAATGGGTCCGTGGAAAAATCGGAAAATGCACCGTTTTGCAGCCGCATCCGTGATTCGTGTTTACTGTCCGTCAAAAAAATATGACCTGTCACGGACCCATTCAAGTCAATGGGTCCGTGAAAGAACACGGATGCACACAAGATTGGCATCCGCGTCCGTGATCCGTGGCCGTAGGTTACTTTCATACAGACGGATCCGAAGATCCATCTGCATAAAAACTGTGTACATGACTGCCCCCTGCTGCCTGGCAGCATCCGATCTCTTACAGGGGGCTGTGATTCGTACAATTAACCCCTCAGGTGCCGCACCTCAGGGGTTAATTGTGCGTATCATAGCCCCCTGTAAGAGATCAGGGGCTGCCAGGCAGCAGGGGGCCCCCCTCCCTCCCTCTATTGTATTAACTCATTGGTGGCCAGTGTGCGGCCTCCCCCGGCCCCCTCTCCCTCTATTGTATTAACTCATTGGTGGCCAGTGTGCGGCCTCCCCCGGCCCCCCCCCTCCCTCCCTCTATTGTATTAACTCATTGATGGCCAGTATGTGGATCATTAAGCAATGCGCCGCACAGACCTGTCACTTACCAGTAGGAGGAGCTCCCGGCCGGTCACAGACAGCGCAGCAGCCAAGTATGATGCTTCTAATATTGCTAAGTAACCATGGCAACCAGGACTGCAGTAGCGTCCTGGTTGCCATGGTTACCGATCGGAGCCCCAGCGATTAAACTGGGACACCGATCGGAACTCTCCGCTGCCACCATTGATGAGGGGGGGCCGGGGGGAGGCCGCACACTGGCCACCAATGAGTTAATACAATAGAGGGAGGGGGGGGGCCGGGGAAGGCCGCACACTGGCCACCAATGAGTTAATACAATAGAGGGAGGGAGGGGGGGCTGGGGGAGGCAGCACACTGGCCACCAATGAGTTAATACAATAGAGGGAGGGAGGGGGCCCCCTGCTGCCGGGCAGCCCCTGATCTCTTACAGGGGGCTATGATACGCACAATTAACCCCTGAGGTGCGGCACCTGAGGGGTTAATTGTGCTGATCATGGCCCCCCGTAAGAGATCGGGTGCTGCCAGGCAGCAGGGGGCAGTCATGTACACAGTTCTTAGTATATTCTAACTAGAAGCGTCCCCATCACCATGGGAACGCCTCTGTGTTAGAATATACTGTCGGATCTGAGTTTCACGATCTAACTCATATCTGACAGTATATTCTAACATAGAGGCGTTCCCATGGTGATAGGGACGCTTCAAGTTAAAATATACGAAAACTCCGATCCGATGGTATAATAGGGACTCCTGACTTTACATTGAAAGTCAATGGGGGACGGATCCGTTTGAAATTGCACCATAATGTGTCAACGTCAAACGGATCCGTCCCCATTGACTTGCATTGTAATTCAGGACGGATCCGTTTGGCTCCGCACGGCCAGGCGGACACCAAAACATCTTTTTTTTCATGTCCGTGGATCCTCCAAAAATCAAGGAAGACCCACGGACGAAAAAACGGTCACGGATCACGGACCTACGTACCCGATTTTTGCGGTCGTGTGCATGAGGCCTAACTGTGATTGGTTTGACTACAAGACATCCTTATGGGTCCATATTGTACTGGACTGCATGATTTTGATGTGCAATTTTGCTTGTTAATGGAAAAACTGTATTAATAAAAAATTATCTTATAAAAAAAAAAGCCCCCTCTAATCCTCACTCAGGTCCTCTTGGCCATGCAAATAAGGACTTGAAACAGGGTCAGCGGGGATTGGTCCGATAGCTTGACTGGGCGGGCGGATATGTGTGGCCACAGTGGCGCACCGACAGGGGTGGTCCAGCGGGTCTGGACCCCCCCCCCCCCAGAACAACCAGCGAATCATTTATTTATTTTTTATCCCTCAGGTGGTGGTGGTGGGGGGCAGTAGGAGATGAGCACTTCCATTGTGGAAGCGCTCATCTCCATATTCATCTGTATCGCCGTCCTTAGGTCAGCGATACAAATGACTGTGCTGCGGCAGGGCAGGGGATGGAGAGGCGTCTCCCTTCCCTGTTCTTCTGATAGGCCGCAGGAACTAATGCCTGTGGCCTATCAGAGGCCGGCTCAGGGGGTGCGATGACGTCATTATCATTGCGCTGCCTGAGCCGGGCAGCACACAGCGGGGGACCCAGGCTGGAAGAGGCCTGCATCGCATCGCTGCTGATGGAGGTAAGCATTAGTGTTTTGTTTTTTTTGTTTTTTTGGGGGGGAGCTGGCAGTATGGGGGCTTCTGGCATTTCTTACAGCCCCATTCTTTTGGGGGTGGCACTCTGGGGGCATTTATTTCTTGACCATTTTGGGGGGGCACTATGGGAGCATTTACTACTGGCACATTTTGGGGGGGCACCATGGGGGAGAGGAGCACTATGGGGGCATCTGGGGCTCTAAAGGGGCTTTTTTTTATTGGCACATTATGGGGGGCACTATAGGGAAGAGCACAGTATTGGGGGCACTATCTGTGTGGTAGTAGCATTTCCAGGGGGACTGTTTCTACAGTATAGTATTGGGGGTGGCTGGAAAGGGTGTTGAGAAGATGTGAAGATGATGGAAATGTGGGAAACTAATGTCTGTTTGTCAATCTCTGCAGAGACGGGAGATGGCTGAAAAATCATCATGGTGGTCTGGTGTGAATGGAGAAGA
Source organism: Bufo bufo (assembly GCF_905171765.1). Lineage (NCBI taxonomy): Eukaryota > Metazoa > Chordata > Amphibia > Anura > Bufonidae > Bufo > Bufo bufo. The sequence continues at coordinate 208,840,077 of NC_053396.1, read as the reverse complement.
TAAAGAAAGAGAACGTCTACAACAAAGGTGACATCACAGGATGTAAGAGGTATGGGGCGCAATGTAGGAGAGGAGATGCTCCGGCTCCTTCCCCTGCCATTTGCAGAAGGAGGATTCAGAGCTGGGTGAGCACAGCCAAAGGGGGCAGCAGGCCACGGGCGGGTGGCAGATGGTGGGGGGAACCACAGGCCCTGAGCAGGATCAGGGGAGGGAGGAGAGCGGAGGAGCTTCCTGGCTGTAGCCGGCTGTTTATTGTATAATGTGAAGCAGGCAGTGCAGCCAGGACAGACCTCCCCTCTCCGTATGATGTGTAGAGACAGGCCGCAACTATAGAATGTCAGCTGTACAGTGTTTATTGGGAGTGGCCTATTATATGTAGGAGGGGCTTTTAATAACGGACGGGGCTAACAACTTTTGAGAACGCATTTTTCAACGACTACAGGGCTTTTAGAAATGGCCAGGCAAAAGAAACGCAGCATGCGCACCCCCGCATTTTTAAATATGAAGGGGGCTTTGAAAAATGGGCGGGCAAAAGAATTGGCACTGTGTGCTACACGCAGTGGCGTATCCAAGCTATGGCAGCCATGGCTAGTGCCATAGGCGCCAAGCGGGGGGGGGGGCGACAAAAAAAAAAATATCATGAAAAAAAAATTCCCACCCATTCTGCAGCCACCTCCTTTAGCCCCAGCGCTGGCGGCGGCACGCAAATTAACTTGGAAAGTACTTTTACCTTGGCTGGACAGTCTGGACTGAGGGCTGGCATGTAGGAGAAAGACAGGCGCCCCCATGATTTTCTATGAATGGGATCGCCCAGTCCGTCCGTGTATCTGCTAACTTGCAGAGGCTCCGCCTCCAGCTCCGCCTCAAGCTCCGCCTACCCTCCTCTGCGTATCGTAGCTTCATTTATCCAAGCGTGTCACTCGTGAGGTGACTGACTGCACTGAGGTGAAGTGAGGAGAAGAACTGTGAGAAGTTGGACGATTGGACCCCCAGCCAGGCAGCACTGCTAGTCTGCTACGGTACACACACACATCATGATCACACTGTATAATGATGTACTGACATTCTGCAATCTGCCAAGCACTGCAGGCAACCTAATAAATGTAACCTTGCTAAATACCTAATATAGTGCTGCTAAATATATGGAATAAATAAATTAGAATTATGCATAGATATCCTAAATAAAGTGATTTGTGCAAGTTGTACCTGCTGTTGCACAAATCACTTTATTTATATCTATGGCTATGCATAATTCTAATTAATTTAATCCATATTGTGCAAGCACTATATTGGATGGGCTGCTTGCTTCTGTTTGAGACTGTCATGATGCCAGGCTTAGGCTATTGTCACACTGGGGCGTTGCGCTATTGGCGGTAAAGCGTCGCTATTTGAGCGGCGCTTTACTGTAGTTTTTGCGGCGCTATTCAGCCGCTAGCAGGGCGCCTCAAATATGCGGCTCGCAGGACTTTGAGCTTCCACTAGCTGCCCAAAAAGGGTTAAAACCGCCCGCAAAATGCAGCTTGCAGCGGTGCATTGCTGGCGGTTCGGCGGCGCTGCCCATTGATTTCAATGGGCAGTGGCGCTTTCGAATCAGTGTGTACAGTGTGTTCTGTTCACTTCCTGCTTGTCTGATTGTTACTCACCACCGTGAAGGGAGGCTTTACTGCGGTGGTCAGTAACGTGCTCACCCCCTCCTGGGAACTACATCTGTGTGGCAGGACGCTCTCTACGTGTTAGAGACATCAAGGAGATGTGAATTACTATGCGTGCTGCAATGCATACTGGGAAATGTAGTTCTTACATGAACGAGCGCCGCAAGCCAGGAAGTGAATGAGAGAACAGAAACTAGAACGCCGGAGGTGATATAGATGAAGGAATTTAATAAGTATTTACTCGTTTTTTAACAGAATCATTACACTATTCTGTTTTTCTACCTTACAAACATTAATTTTAGGCAACAAAAACTTTAATTGGAAGATTAAAGAGTTTGACTTGAAGATTTGTCAGCTGTTTTTTTTTTTTGTTAAGGTTATCTGAAAGATGGGTTTAAAATATTTTGACAGGGGCGCAGTTTCAGTGCTTGCCATAGGCGCCATTTTCACTAGATACGCCTCTGGCTACACGTGCCACATTTTTTGCCTTTCAGACCCTCCCTAGACAAAATTCATGGGTGCTCCCCTGTGTGGCCATGCAGAGAAGTCCCAGAAGATAATTAAATTACCTAAGCAAACAAACAGAACAATGCCTTCCTTCCAGAGCACGGAGCCGTTTGGAGGGGATTATCCTAAAGACAATTAAGAACAATGAAACAACCGCAGAGTGATTCGAACCAGTGGTGGAGGACCCACCACTGTGTAATATAATCAAGTAAACATGGTTCAGTATTCCAAGGACCATGACAACTCCAAACTTGGGTGGAGGTTGTAAAATGTACTTTCACACTCGCGTTTTGGCTTTCCGTTTGTGAGATTCGTCATGGGCTCTCACACGCGGTCCAAAACGGATCAGTTTTGCCCTAATGCATTCTGAATGGAAAAGGATCCGCTCAGAATGCATCAGTTTGTCTCCAATCAGTCTCCATTCCTCTCTGGAGGCGGACACCAGAACGCTGCCTGCAGCGTTCTGGTGTCCGTCTGACGAAACTGAGCCAAACTGTTCCGTCCTGGTACACAGTGTAAATCAATGGGGACGGATCAGTTTTCTATGGCACAATAGAAAACGGATCCGTCTCCCATTGACTTTCAATGGAGTTCATGACGGATCCGTCCTGGCTATGTTACAGATAATACAAACGGATACGTTCATGACGGATGCATGCGGTTGTATTATTTTAACGGATCCGTTTTTGCAGATCCATGACGGATCCGCCCAAAATGTGAGTATGATAGTAGTGGGTTTTGGTTCAGTGAGGATTACTAGGCAGACTGTAAGGTGGGGTTCTGGTCCAGTGAGGGTTACAGGGGTTGTTCAGTTTATATGAAAAGCTGGTCAAGGCCCTAAAATCTCATACAATAAACCCCCCTCCTATACTCAGTACTTACTCCCTCGCTATTTTCAGCGCTGTTTCTCCGATCCTCCATCAGTACACAGCAGCAGTACAGTACTATATACTCCAATGACCACTGTAGCCAATTACTGGCCTACGTGGTCTTCTGCTATATAGCACTGAGAAGGGATGAGTGAATTGAGCTTAAGATCCAAGGCCAATTCACTCAAAACCTTGTTCTAATGCTGTATGGAGATCCGTCTCCATACAGCATTACAAATGTATGGGCTCCAGAGAGGGAAATTTGTTATCACTCAAATCTCACAGGACCTTGGTAAATAACTTCTGGATTTGATTTTTCAACTGGAAAACCATTTTAAAACTTTGTTCCAAAGCCGACTTCGGATTGATTTTAAAATGTTTTTCAAGTTTAACCACTTCCAGACCGGGTCATTTACCCCCTTCCTAACCAGGCCTAATTTTGCAAATCTTAAATGTGTCACTTTATGTGGTAATAACTTTGGAACGCTTTTATGTTGGCATCATTTTAGTAATGTAACTGTATTCTTTAGGACTTTAGAAGGTTTAGAATTTTAGAAGCAATTCTTGAAATTTTTAGGAAATTTTCCTAAAGTCAACTTTTTTAAGGACCAGTTCAGTTCTGAAGTCACTTTGTGGGGCTTACATAATAGAACCAACCCATAAATGACTAGTGTTGATTACAAATATTCGAATTGCGAATTTTTATTGCGAATATCGGCACTTCGAGAATTCGCAAATATTTAGAATATAGTGATATATATTCGTAATTTCGAATATTCGCGATTTTTTTTTTTTATCAGTACACATGATCCCTCCCTGCTTCTAGCTTGTGGGCCAATGAGAAGGCTGCAATATCTTTGAGTTTAGGAGTAGTGTTGATTGCGAATTTCCGTAATGCAAATTTTCGTAATGAGAATTTTCGTAATGCGAATGTAACGGACCGTTTCAGCAGACAAGGGGTTAAAATCAGTTTGATTTGCCCCTTTCTGAGAGACAGGCACAGCTACTGCAGAACACCAACTCCCGAACTGGATACAAAATAGCACTCCAAACTGGAACCTCACGAATAGCTGCTAGCAGACGAACAGGAATCAGCTTACACTCCTGGCAATCAGTCTCTAACAGCATACAGCGGATCCCCCCAATAACGAGACAAGGCTCCGTGTTGAGGGTCAAGCAGTGGTCTGACAGTACTTCAAGTACAGCCTCTTTTATTCACAAAAAACAAACATAGTACTGCCCACAGGGTTTTGAAATACAACCAATCAGTATATTACAACACATACAATGTAAGTACAGCAACCAATCGTTCACGCCCCCAGAGGACCAGAAGGGAGACTGCGACACAGGACAGATACAACATATCCCCACAATGCATCATGGTTTCCTCCTCTCTGTCCCGGAGACAACCGAGGAGCAATCCAATTATCTCTCAGGACAAAGGGAAATCACCAATACAAATGTGAGGACAACAGAACAGACATCACCATTTTAAACACACAATGGCACAATGGGACAATAGAAACACACCCAGCATATTCCTCCCAAGCTGACAAGTTACACTTATTATAAATTGTTACAACTTTGTGAGTTTACATTGTCCATACATATAACTTACATCAATTTAAACAGTATAACTTGGGGACAAACCTATCCAAAATTCACTTGAATAGGTTCAGGGGTTTAAAAGTTAGTATATGGCCCATAATCCTGGGGAAGAGGCTGGTAAACAGGCCTCTCCAAAACCCAGTGGCGAGGTTGGTTTCACCACACATCTCCCCCCCCCAGGGAAGACTAACCAAATACCTGACCTCACGCCGGTCGGTACATGAGTTAGTCTGGCAGCCCACCCACAACCAAATACTGGACCTGTTGAATTTAGTAGCCTGTCTCTGTCCAGTGAGTCCACCAAGGTTATGTTGGAAGCTGGTACTCCCGGTCTCTGTGTTGCTCCCTGGCTTGGAGTGGAGGTTGCTTTGTGGGCAGGTATCAGCGGTACTCTGCCCTGGTGCCAGTGTTACCATGGAAGAAGCCTGGTTGGAGCCTGGTTGTTGGAGGGGGAGACCGACTGTCTCCCCTTTGGATACCCAGCTTTGCTGCTGGAGGGGGAGACCGACTGTCCCTACCCCCTGTGCTGTAAGTGCAGAGACCACAGTCCCATTTGCACTGTTGTGGGGCTTACTGTCTCCCCCTGGTGCGTTAAGCTGCCGCTGGGGAGAGGGGGTAACGAGCTCCTCTCCCATACAAACTTCCAGCCGCTGGGGAGGGCGACCGACCGTCTCCGCTCCCAATACAGTGTCCTGCTGCTGGGGAAAGGAGACTGGGCTCTCTATTCCCTGCTGGACACTCTGCCGCTGGGGGACAGGACCGACTGTCTCTGCCCCCTGTAACTCTGCCTGCCGCTGGGGAATGGAGACTGGGCTCCCAATTCCCAAAAAATCATGCTGCTGCTGGGGGGCAGGAACAACTACCTCTGCCCCCTGTAACTCAGCCTGCCACTGGGGAGGGAGGACGCTGCTCTCCTCTCCCTGCATTTCACACTCCCTTCCCGACATATCACTCTGCTGCTGGGGGGCAGGAACAACTACCTCTGCCCCCTGTAACTCAGCCTGCCGCTGGGGAGGGAGGACGCTGCTCTCCTCTCCCTGCATTTCACACTGCCTTCCCGGCATATCACTCTGCTGCTGGGGGGCAGGAACAACTACCTCTGCCCCCTGTAACTCAGCCTGCCGCTGGGGAGGGAGGACGCTGCTCTCCTCTCCCTGCACTTCACACTGCCGCTGGGGAATGGAGACTGGGCTCCCAATTCCCTGCAATTCACACTGCCGCTGGGGAATGGAGACGGGGCTCCCAATTCCCTGCTGGACACTCTGCCGCTGGGGAGAGGAGACTGAGCTCCCTCTGTCCCGCAACTGTAACTTCCGATGGATGTCCACCCAAAGTGGCAGCTGACCGTCACCTTCTGCCCGGTATAGTAGGGTCTTTAACACTAGACTCCTCACGAACTTCACGTATTTCTCAGCTGGATTGGGTCCGAAGAAGTTCAGCCGCAACCACATCATACGGTCAAATTCCTCAACAGAGTATCTGTACTCCACTGCTGGTTCCATCCTGGTGCTTTTAGGGTCGCTGTACTGAGACATGCGTTGCCCTTAAGTTGTAAAATCCAAAGAAATGGTGTCTCCTGTAGCTGTCCTTCTGGCTGTAGGAACGATCCCGCTGCTTGCCACCAATGTAACGGACCGTTTCAGCAGACAAGGGGTTAAAATCAGTTTAGGCGATATGCCCCTTTCTGAGAGACAGGCACAGCTACTGCAGAACACCAACTCCCGAACTGGATACAAAATAGCACTCCAAACTGGAACCTCACGAATAGCTGCTAGCAGACGAACAGGAATCAGCTTACACTCCTGGCAATCAGTCTCTAACAGCATACAGCGGATCCCCCCAATAACGAGACAAGGCTCCGTGTTGAGGGTCAAGCAGTGGTCTGACTGTACTTCAAGTACAGCCTCTTTTATTCACAAAAAAAAACATAGTACTGCCCACAGGGTTTTGAAATACAACCAATCAGTATATTACAACACATACAATGTAAGTACAGCAACCAATCGTTCACGCCCCCAGAGGACCAGAAGGGAGACTGCGACACACAGGACAGATACAACATATCCCCACAATGCATCATGGTTTCCTCCTCTCTGTCCCGGAGACAACCGAGGAGCAATCCAATTATCTCTCAGGACAAAGGGAAATCACCAATACACATGTGAGGCCAACAGAACAGACATCACTATTTTAAACACACAATGGGACAATAGAAACACACCCAGCATATTCCTCCCAAGCTGACAAGTTACACTTATTATAAATTGTTACAACTTTGTGAATTTACATTGTCCATACATATAACTTACATCAATTTAAACAGTATAACTTGGGGACAAACCTATCCAAAATTCACTTGAATAGGTTCAGGGGTTTAAAAGTTAGTATATGGCCCATAATCCTGGGGCAAGAGGCTGGTAAACAGGCCTCTCCAAAACCCAGTGGCGAGGTTGGTTTCGCAACAGCGAATTTTTGTAATGAGAATCAAAAAGATCGTGAAAACTCAGATCCAATGGTACATTCTAACCGCCAGGCGTTCCCATGGTGACGGGGACGCTTGTCGGGGAGTAGTATGCCAAAGTGGAACAAAGTACAGATCAAAAAAATATATAATGAATATTCTAAAAAACAAATATATTCGTTTTTTAGAATATTCGTAATATTCTAAAACAAGAATGTATAGCAATATAGCGAAAATTCAAGATTTTTTTTTAATCAGTACACATGATCCCTCCCTAGTTCTAGCTTGCGGGCCAATGAGAAGGCTACAATATCTTTGACTTTAGGAGTAGTGTTGATTGCAAATTTTTGTAATGCGAATTTTCATAATGCGAATTTTCATAATGCGAATTTTCATAATGCGAATTTTCGTAATATTATAATTTGCTATATATTCTTGTTTTAGAATATTGCGAATATTCTAAAAAACGAATATATAGCAATATAGCGAATATTCTAAAAAAAAAAAAAATCTAGAGCAATTTAGCTAATATAGTGCTATAATCTTCTTTGTCTAATAGTTGTAATTTTTTTCTCATCTGAACTTCAGATTGGAAAAAAAACTACAACTATTTAAAAAAAGATTATAGCGCTATATTAGCTAAATTGGTCTACATTTGTTTTTTTTATATATTCGCTATATATTTGCTATATATTCTTGTTTTAGAATATTACGAATATTCTAAAAAACTAATATATTTGTTTTTTAGAATCCACATCTTTTTTTTTTAAATCTGTACAGTTGTTCCACTTTACAGTTGTTCCACTTTGGCATACTCGTCCCCGACAAGCGTCTACGTCACCATGGGAACGCCTTAGGGTTAGAATATACCATCGGATCTGAGTTTTCACGATCTCATTGATTCTCATCACAAAAATTTGCATTATGAAAATTCTCATTACAAAAATTTGCATTACGAAAATTCGCAATCAATACTACTCCTTACGAATATTTGAATTCGCAAATATTTGACGAATATTCTACAAAATATTCGTGAAATATCGCGAATTCGAATATGATCCCTGCCGCTCATCACTATAAATGACCCCATTTTAGAAACAATACCCCTCAAACTATTCAAAACTGGTTTTAGAAATGTTGTTAACCCTTTAGGTATTCCATAGGAATTAAAGCAAAATAGAGGTGAAATTTCAAAATGTCACTTTTTTGCTGATTTTCCATTTTAATAATTTCCTGGAACACATCAAGGGTTAACAACAAAACAAACCTCAATATTTATTACCCTGATTCTGCAGTTTGCAGAAACACCCCATATGTGGTCGTATACCGCAGTTTGGGCACTCTGCAGGGCACAAAATGTAAGGAGTGCCATATGATTTTTGGAGGGCAGATTTTGCTGGAATGGTCTCTGGGCACCATGTTGCATTTGAAGAGGCCCTGAGGTACCCCCACAGTCAAAACCCCCAAAAAGTGACCACATTTTGTAAACTACACCACCCAAAGAATTTTTAAGGGGTGTAGCGAGCACTTCACTCAACAGCTGTTTCATATAATTTTTAATACTTGGGTGTGAAAATGAAAATAATTTTTTTTAAAAATTTTACAAGAAAATGGTGCTTTAGGCCCAAATTTTCTTTTTCACAAGAGATACTAGGAGAATGTACCCGCACAATTTACTACCCATTTTCACCTGAATACAGTTACACCCCAATTGTGGTCATAAACTGTTATTTGGGGATACGCCAGGGCTCAGAAGGAAGGGAGTGGCATCTGGATTTTTCTGATTGCTTTTTATCTCATTTTTTGGGAGGTGAAGTCACAAAAAAACTGTTTGGTGTCATTTTTCTATCTTTTTCTTATACTGTTTACTTGATGGGGTAGATCATGTGATATTTTCATAGATCCAGTCATTACGGACACAACAATACCAAATATGTCTATTTATTTATTTTTTAAAGTTTTAGGCAATAAAAACATTTTTAGAAAAAAAAAGTTTCTGTGTTGGCATTTTCTTAGAGCCATATTTACTGTATTTTTCCCTTTATAAGATGCACTTTTTTTATACCAAAAGTGGGGGGAAAATGGCATTGCATCTTATTAAAAGAATGCTGCCATTTGTACTCTGCTAACACCGCTACATCGCCGGCCGCTATGCTGCACAGTGCGGCCTGCGATGTATCAGCGGGGAGGGAGGAGGGGCTGAAGGCTGGCAACACTCGCGGCGGGGCCCGGTGCAGTGACTCTACTCTAATACACCAGGCCCCGCACACAGCAGTAAAGTGTAGTCATGTAATGCTTATTCTTTGTTAAAGTAGCACAAACCTCTGCTGTACACTGCGTGCAGAATTATTAGGCAAATGAGTATTTTGACCACATCATCCTCTTTATGCATGTTGTCTTACTCCAAGCTGTATAGGCTCGAAAGCCTACTACCAATTAAGCATATTAGGTGATGTGCATCTCTGTAATGAGAAGGGGTGTGGTCTAATGACATCAACACCCTATATTAGGTGTGCATAATTATTAGGCAACTTCCTTTCCTTTGGCAAAATGGGTCAAAAGAAGGACTTGACAGGCTCAGAAAAGTCAAAAATAGTGAGATATCTTGCAGAGGGATGCAGCACTCTTAAAATTGCAAAGCTTCTGAAGCGTGATCATCGAACAATCAAGCGTTTCATTCAAAATAGTCAACAGGGTCGCAAGAAGCGTGTGGAAAAACCAAGGCGCAAAATAACTGCCCATGAACTGAGAAAAGTCAAGCGTGCAGCTGCCAAGATGCCACTTGCCACCAGTTTGGCCATATTTCAGAGCTGCAACATCACTGGAGTGCCCAAAAGCACAAGGTGTGCAATACTCAGAGACATGGCCAAGGTAAGAAAGGCTGAAAGACGACCACCACTGAACAAGACACACAAGCTGAAACGTCAAGACTGGGCCAAGAAATATCTCAAGACTGATTTTTCTAAGGTTTTATGGACTGATGAAATGAGAGTGAGTCTTGATGGGCCAGATGGATGGGCCCGTGGCTGGATTGGTAAAGGGCAGAGAGCTCCAGTCCGACTCAGACGCCAGCAAGGTGGAGGTGGAGTACTGGTTTGGGCTGGTATCATCAAAGATGAGCTTGTGGGGCCTTTTCGGGTTGAGGATGGAGTCAAGCTCAACTCCCAGTCCTACTGCCAGTTTCTGGAAGACACCTTCTTCAAGCAGTGGTACAGGAAGAAGTCTGCATCCTTCAAGAAAAACATGATTTTCATGCAGGACAATGCTCCATCACACGCGTCCAAGTACTCCACAGCGTGGCTGGCAAGAAAGGGTATATAAGAAGAAAATCTAATGACATGGCCTCCTTGTTCACCTGATCTGAACCCCATTGAGAACCTGTGGTCCATCATCAAATGTGAGATTTACAAGAAGGGAAAACAGTACACCTCTCTGAACAGTGTCTGGGAGGCTGTGGTTGCTGCTGTACGCAATGTTGATGGTGAACAGATCAAAACACTGACAGAATCCATGGATGGCAGGCTTTTGAGTGTCCTTGCAAAGAAAGGTGGCTATATTGGTCACTGATTTGTTTTTGTTTTGTTTTTGAATGTCAGAAATGTATATTTGTGAATGTTGAGATGTTATATTGGTTTCACTGGTAAAAATAAATAATTGAAATGGGTATATATTTGTTTTTTGTTAAGTTGCCTAATAATTATGCACAGTAATAGTCACCTGCACACACAGATATCCCCCTAAAATAGCTAAAACTAAAAACAAACTAAAAACTACTTCCAAAAATATTCAGCTTTGATATTAATGAGTTTTTTGGGTTCATTGAAAACATGGTTGTTGTTCAATAATAAAATGAATCCTCAAAAATACAACTTGCCTAATAATTCTGCACTCCCTGTAGTAGTGATGGATGAACATCTGCCGGGACGGTTTGCGAACGCGGTCGCGATCAAATGTTCGCGAACCGCAAGTTCGCGGCGGGTCCCATTCATTTAAATGGCAGGCGAAAACCTTCAGCTCATATTTGCAGCCAAGAAATAATTACTAGAAGTGCACAAATAGTCCCACAACATGGACAGTGACACCAGATGTATTATTCGAATTTGCGATCTCCATTCATTATTTTTTTCAATGCGAAATATCGGCAATATAATTTTTGCGTATGCACGCGCATGCGCAAATGCACTATACAATACCCAAATGCACTATAAAGAAAGTATATTGGTATATAACACCCCGCTTCAATCTGTTTTTTTGGGGGACGACTGGTATATCACACCAGTAGAAATTATTTGTTCCAATAACGCTTGTCCCTCTATATACCTGCAGTATCACAGCAGAACCGCACACAACTGCCGCACAATATGAATGCTCTATAATATACTGTCTAACATAGAAAGTATATTAAAACATTGTACAAGGAAGGCAATCCATTAGAATATACATAAGGATAAAAAAACGAAACCTTTAATAATGTTACTATGAGGGTCCATTCACACGTCCGTAAGTGTTTTGCGGATCAGCAAAACACGGACAACGGCAATGTGCATTCCGCAATTTGCAGACCGCACATCGCCGGCACTATAATAGAAAATGCCTAATCTTGTCTGCAATTGCGGACAAGAATAGGACATGTTCTATTTTTTTGCGTAAACAGAAGCACGGATGCGGAAGTGCGTATCCGCAAATGTGGATGTGGATCCGCAAATGCGGATGCGGACAGCACATTCTGGCCCCATTGAAAATGAATAGGTCTGCACCCGTTCCGCAAGATTGCGGAACGAATACGGACTCATTTTGCGGATGTGTGAATGGAAAAGATATCCCTCAAAATGAAAATAAATTAAATTATTAAAGTTAAGCAAAAAGCATAGATGTGGTCGGCAATAACAAGTGCTCGGCGGAACCAAATCAGAAACCATATGTCCTACCACAATCTGGGGGGTTCCAGTGCACATCCATGAATCCAGGAGGCTAGATGATGATGATGGTATTGAAGGACAGGGTGGGCAAAGAACTGTCCCTGATATTGCCCTACAGGGGGTGCTATTCTGGCCCTGATAGCCTAACCACAGACCACCCGCCCTGATAAGAGCGACCCCGTCCGGAACCTTACCCTATATAAAAATGGCCCTAGTAAGGCCCTAGCCTCTAGCCCCCTGACTTCCAGGTGATCACTATATAGATCTATGTGTTTTTGACTCATTATAAAAGTATATTATAAGTATATAGCACCCCTCTGTGTATCACACATATCGATAGCACACCTATACCAGTCCTTAAAGGGACTTTTGTGGCCCTATTTGCTAGCGTTTGGTGTCCCTAACAGTCTGTCCCTGCTCCACACAGCAACCTCTCCCTACACTGGCAAAACACTGAATGTAAAATGGCGGCCAGATCAGGTTTATTTATAAGGTAGGGGGTATGTCCATGTGCTGAAACATCTCAATTGGCTGTCCTGTACCACCTGATGGATGTGTCATGGGTCAAACTTCTTCACAATGTAAAAGAATATGGCGGGCGCGAATATCTCCATATGTTCACATGTTCGGCGAATCGCGAACACGCAAAGTTCGCTGCGAAACGACCGCCGGGCGAACCGCAAGGCCATCTCTATGCTGTAGTACTTACTATATAACTACCGTGGCATGCAGGCTGGCCGGCAGCGTAACGTCACTCGCTCTGTCACGCACCTTTCAATCGCTGAAGCCGGAACTTTTTATGTTTTACAAAAATATTACCCGAAAGCCAAATATCCCAAATTTTTTGTGAGTAGTGTGTATAAAAAATCTGCTCGAAACCCTAAAATGTGGTAAAATAAAATCCCTGGTAGTGATGAGCGAAGTGAGTTTAGATCATGGATCCAAAGTCGCTTCAGTCAAAACTCCGTACAGTATTCAGATGTATGGGCTCCAGCGAGGTGAAATGAGTTGTCACTGAAGTCTAGCAACTTTAGCATTCGATTTTTAACCACTTCCCGACCGCCCATTGACTATAAATGTCATTGGGCAGTCGGTTTATCTCTGAATGGACGTTCTGGAACGTCCATTCAGAGATAGCAGCTGCACGCTAATCGTGCAGCTGCCGAGCGGGGGGGGCCTGCTGTCAGCAGGGCAACCCAGAGAGAAGGCAGGGAACGTTCCTGGGTGTCCCTGCCTTCTAGATCGCTGTATACACAGCGCTCAACGAGCGCTGTGTATACAGTTCAGGAAGCGCTATGCCGCTTTCTGTCCCGGCCCGGTGGTCATGTGACCGCTGGGGCCGGGTGAGTGCAGGAACTGTCGGGTCTTCCATAGACCACGATCAGCCCTGCACTGAGGCTGTATAGCACAGTATAGTTCTGAACAGCCTCTCTGGGAGGTGTATTTCCCCTGTAACAGGGGCTACTATGTCAGCCTCAATTACAGGAGAAATCAATAGTTAAAAAAAATAAAAATAATGAAGTTAAATGTGCAACGGGTGCCTCCCCCTAGGGCCCTCTATATGACATGCGTGCCAGGTGTAGGAATGCCGAGTGGTATAGTGCGGCCTAAAATGTCTCTTTATGTGTGTCACAGTGGTTCAAGCTTTGTCTTGGTCCCAGCAGGCTTTAGCATTAAACTGGCAGGCAAACTCCACTCTGCTCTATCTTTCTCTCACTCTGTTGTACTGACAGGCTTGCTGTATAAGGCCTCCTGCACACGACAGGGTTTTATTTTTCCGTTTACGGGCCATTTATTGTGTTCCGTATACGGAACCATCCATTTCAATAGTTCCGCAAAAAAATCTGAATGTACTCCGCATTCATTCCGTTTCCGTATTTCCGTTCCGTTGAAAGATAGAAAATGTCCTATTATTGCCCACAAATCACGTTCCGTGGCCTCATTCAAGTCAATGGGTCCGCAAAAAAAAAAGGAACACATACGGAATGCATTGCGGAACCATCTATTGCAAATTTTATGCCTAGCCCAATTTTATCTATGTAATTACTGTGTATGCCATAAGAAAAAATGGAACCGAAAACACTACGAAAAAAAAAATTATCTGGGAAAAACGGCCCGCAAAACACTGAAAAAGACATACGGTCGTGTGCAGGAGGCCTAACTCAGCTTCTTCCGTATGCTGCACTCCCTCTCTGGAGTCTGGCTCTAGGTTATACCAGAGATTTTTCCACCCGGCTCCTGAGGCTTCAAGCTTTGGCCTCCATGGCCAGCAGAGCTTAGGGTGCTCTGGCTGGCCTGGGCACGTCCAGCAGATACATGGCCCTGCACACCTTTCCCCCTAGCTGAGGGTAAGCTAGACTAACTAGAACTGGTCCACACCCTTCCTGCAGGAAGTGGGACTAGCCCACTTCTCCACAGAGGGGGGTAGAATGGAATGGAAGGTTCCATTCTATCCAAGTACAGTTCTGCCGTGTTTGCTGCCACCTGCTGGTGAACCAGGCACATTACATGTGAACATACCAGTTGCATAACAAAATAGGAATGCACATTGTGGAGCACCTGGAATAAATACACAAGATGACATGAGGTTAGACCAATAAAGACAGTAGCAAGGTGCAGAAGTGGTAACCAGTGATGGCCAGTTCGCCGTGTTCGCCCGCGAACACATGAGGGCTGCCATCTTAAATCACAAGTCCGGCGATGCTTAGGTAAGTCCTTACCTGTGCCTGTGTGCGAGCCCGTCTGAAACAAATGCGGTCACCGGGAGCAGGCAGTTCCGAGAACAGTCGCTGGGGGCCTTCATCGGGCTGTTCTCGGAACTGCCTGCTCCCGGTGACCGTATTTGTTTCAGACCGGCTTGCGGCGCAGGCACAGGTAAGGACTTACCTGTGCATCGCCAGACTTGTGATTTAAGATGGCAGCCCGCATGTGTTCGCAGGCGAACACGGCGAACTGGCCATCACTGATGGTAACACCACTCTGGGGTGTTACAAATGTCCCCCAGAGGTCTTGTATGACCTTATGGAGGACACAAAGTGTAAAATAAAAAAAATAAAAATATATAAAGTGTTTTGAAAAAAAAGTTTCACATTTAAGAAAAAAATAAAAACAGCTAATAATAATATCATATGATCTACCCCATCAGATAATCACTTTAAAAAAATATATATTACGCCAAAACAGATTCTTACGCCAAAACAGATTTTTCAGTTAGCTCACCTCCTAAAAAACATAATGTTAATCAATCAAAAAGTCTTATGTACCCCAAAATGGTAGCAATAAAAACGTCGCCTTAGGCCTCATGCACACGACCGTTTTTTTTTAAGGTCCGCAAAAACGGGGTCCATAGGTCCGTGATCCGTGACCGTTTTGTCGTCCGTGGGTCTTCCTTGATTTTTGGAGGATCCACGGACATGAAAAATGAAAAAAAAATCAAAGTCAAGTTTGCCATTGAAATGATAGGAAAAAACGGACACGGATCACGGACACGGATGACAATCTTGTGTGCATCCGTGTTTTTTCACGGACCCATTGACTTGAATGGGTCCGTGAACCGTTGGCCGTGAAAAAAATAGGACAGGTCATATTTTTTTCACGGCCACGAAATACGGATCACGGATGCGGCTGCCAAACGGTGCATTTTCCAATTTTTCCACAGACCCATTGAAAGTCAATAGGTCCGCGAAAAAAAACGGAAAACGGCACAACGGCCACGGATGCACACAACGGTCGTGTGCATGAGGCCATATCCTGCAAAAAAAGAGCCCCGAGACAAGACCATAGCCAGAATTTTTTTTAAAAAAATATGGCTCTAAGAAAATTGCAACACAAAAACATGAATTTTTTCTAAAAATGCTCTTATTGTGTAAAACGTAAAAAAATTAAAAATATTGACATATTTGGTATCTCCACATCCGTAACTATTGGCTCTACAAAAATATCACATGATCTACTCCAAGTGAACGATGTAAAAAAAAAAAAAAAAAAACTTATGCCAAAACAGCATTTTTTTTTGTCACCTCACCATAAACATATCAATCAAAAAGTCGTATGTACCCCAAAATGGTAGCAATAATAACGTCACCTCGTCCCACAAAAAACAAGCCCTCACACGAGACTATAGCCAGAAAAATTAAATACCCTCTAAATACCTATTAGAGGGTTCAGACCTATGAATATTTTAATTGACATTGATTACACCAAGTTGGCTTTTAGGATTATTTTATGTGGCATAACAGGAAAATATTAACAGCTAATACATCATGCACACGACCGATCCGTTTTTTGCGGTCCGCAAATTGCGGATCCGCAAAACACAGAAGCCGCCCGTGTGCCTTCCGCAATTTGCATGACGGGACAGGCGGCCCATTGTAGAAATGCCTATTCTTGTCCGCAAAACATTTTTGTGGGGGTATACCCCGTTCCTGAGCCGCCGCCATTAGCAGCGAGTGTCAGCTGTATGCTGACACTCTGCTGTAACCCCTTAGATGCAGTGGCAGCGGCATGCATGGGGTTAAGAGAGAGGGGGCTTCCTCTCTCAACCATCGGTGCTGCCGCACTGTGACGGCAGCGGACGATGGTTGCCATGGCAACTGGGCGCCTTGCACAGGCGTCCTGTGTTGCCATCTATCAGGAAACCTGATAGTACTATACTTTGCAATGCAAGAGCATTGCAAAGTATAGTACAGCCATCAGCCCCAGTGGATCTTCAAGATCCAAGTGAGACTTCATAAAAAATAAAAAGTGAAAATAATAAAAGTAAAAAATAAATAAATACCGTACATAAAAATGTAAATTCAAAATAAAATTGCCTTTTCCTATAGAAAAAAAAAATAGACATTAGGTATTACCGCGTCAGTAACGACTGGCTCTATAAATATATCACATGATCCACCCCGTCTGATAAACACCATAAAAAAAAGAAAAAAAAAACTGTGTCAAAAAATGCCATTTTTTGTCACCTTACATCACAAAAAGTGCAACACCAAGCAATCAAAAAGGCGTATGTCGAACAAAATGGTACTAATAAAACCGTCACCTCATCCCGCAAAAAATTAGACTCTACATAAGAAAATCACTCAAAAAATAAAAAAAATGTTTATTTTATTTCAAATATGCTATTATTGTGTTAAAGTGAAATAAAAAAAAGTATAAGTATACATATTAGGTATCGTCGCGTCCAAACTGCTCTATAAAAATATAACATGAGGCAACCGCTCAGATGAACACCGTAAAAAAAAAAAAAACAGTGCCATTTTTGTCATCTTACATCACAAAAAGTGCAACACCAAGCGATCAAAAAGGCGTATGTCCCACAAAAGGGTACCAATAAAACCATCACCTTATCCCGCAAAAAAGGAGACCCGACCTGAGACAATTAGTAAAAAAAATATGACTCTCAGACAATGGAGACACAAAAAAAAATTTGGGTTTCAAAAATGCTATTATTGTGTAAAACTTAACCTGTTGGGGACACATGACGCACCGGTACGTCATGATGTCCCGGTACTTAAGGACAAATGACGTACAGGTACGTCATGTGTATTTCCGATCACCGCCGAGAGGCGGACGGTGATCGGAACTGGGTGCCTGCTGAAATCAATCAGCAGGCACCCTGGGACAATGGGGGGGGGGGGAATCCTGTGAACCCCCGTATCGGCGATCGCGGCACACCGCAGGTCAATTCAGACCTGCGGTTTGCTGCGTTTCCGGGTATTCGGGTCTCTGGTGACCCGATAACCCGTAACAGGATGGTGATCAGTGGTGTGATAATACACCACCAATAACCATCCTGCGATCCAATTCTGATTGGCTGCAGGGCAGGCGGGAGGTTTAACCACCTCAGCCCCTATGGCTTAAACACCCAGAAAGACCAGGCCACTTTTTACAAAGTCTCATATTCCACTAACTTGTGACAAAAAATAAAAACTTCCATGAACTCACTATGCCCATCAGCGAATAACTTGGGGTGTCTTCTTTCCAAAATGGGGTCACTTGTGGGGTAGTTATACTGCCCTGGCATTCTAGGGGCCCAAATGTGTGGTAAGGAGTTTGAAATCAAATTCTGTAAAAAATGGGCTGTGAAATCCGAAAGGTGCTCTTTGGAATGTGGGCCCCTTTGCCCACCTAGGCTGCAAAAAAGTGTCACACATGTGGTATCTCCGTATTCAGGAGAAGTTGGGGAATGTGTTTTGGGGTGTCATTTTACATATACCCATGCTGGGTGAGAGAAATATCTTGGCAAAAGACAACTTTTCCCATTTTTTTTTATACAAAGTTGGCATTTGACCAAGATATTTATCTCACCCAGCATGGGTATATGTAAAATGACACCCCAAAACACATTCCCCAACTTCTCCTGAATACGGAGATACCACATGTGTGACACTTTTTTGCAGCCTAGGTGGGCAAAGGGGCCCACATTCCAAAGAGCACCTTTCGGATTTCACTGGCCATTTTTTACAGAATTTGATTTCAAACTCCTTACCACACATTTGGGCCCCTAGAATGCCAGGGCAGTATAACTACCCCACAAGTGACCCCATTTTGGAAAGAAGACACGCCAAGGTATTTGCTGATGGGCATAGTGAGTTCATGGAAGTTTTTATTTTTTGTCACAAGTTAGTGGAATATGAGACTTTGTAAGAAAAAAAAAATCAAAAAAAAAAATCATCATTTTCCACTAACTTGTGACAAAAAATAAAAAATTCTATGAACTTGCTATGCCCATCAGCAAATACCTTGGGGTGTCTTCTTTCCAAAATGGGGTCACTTGTGGGGTAGTTATACTGCCCTGGCATTCTAGGGGCCCAAATGTGTGGTAAGTAGGTAAATGACCTGTGAAATCCGAAAGGTGCTCTTTGGAATGTGGGCCCCTTTGCCCACCTAGGCTGCAAAAAAGTGTCACACATGTGGTATCTCCGTATTCAGGAGAAGTTGGGGAATGTGTTTTGGGGTGTCATTTTACATATACCCATGCTGGGTGAGAGAAATATCTTGGCAAAAGACAACTTTTCCCATTTTTTTTATACAAAGTTGGCATTTGACCAAGATATTTATCTCACCCAGCATGGGTATATGTAAAATTACACCCCAAAACACATTCCCCAACTTCTCCTGAATACGGAGATACCACATGTGTGACACTTTTTTGCAGCCTAGGTGGGCAAAGGTGCCCAAATTCCTTTTAGGAGGGCATTTTTAGACATTTGGATACCAGACTTCTTCTCACGCTTTGGGGCCCCTAAAATGCCAGGGCAGTATAAATACCCCACATGTGACCCCATTTTGGAAAGAAGACACCCCAAGGTATTCAATGAGGGGCATGGCGAGTTCATAGAAAAAAAAAAAAATTGGCACAAGTTAGTGGAAATTGATTTTTTTGTTTTTTTTCTCACAAAGTCTCCCTTTCCGCTAACTTGGGACAAAAATTTAAATCTTTCATGGACTCAATATGCCCCTCAGCGAATACCTTGGGGTGTCTTCTTTCCAAAATGGGGTCATTTGTGGGGTGTTTGTACTGCCCTGGCATTTGAGGGTCTCCGCAATCATTACATGTATGCCCAGCATTAGGAGTTTCTGCTATTCTCCTTATATTGAGCATACAGGTAATGAGATTTTTTTTTTTTCCGTTTAGCCTCTGGGCTGAAAGAAAAAAATGAACGGCACAGATTTCTTCATTCGCATCGATCAATGTGGATGAAAAAATCTCTGCCAAAAAAAGAAAAAGGAGGGGAAAGGCGTCTGCCAGGACATAGGAGCTCCGCCCAACATCCATACCCACTTAGCTCGTATGCCCTGGCAAACCAGATTTCTCCATTCACATCAATCGATGTGGATGAATAAATCATTGCCGGGATTTTTTTTTTTATATATACAAAGTGTTTGCCAAAGTATACGAACACCGCCACCTCCTCAGCTCATATGCCTCGGCAAACGTATCTTTTACTGCAGAGGAGAAATCTCGTCTTGCAGCGCCGCATACACCGACTTGCGTGTAATCTGACAGCAGCGCAATGCTTCTGTCCGAATGCACATCAGTGCTGCAGCTAGTCGATCGGTTAGTCCACCTGGAAGGTAAAAAAAACAAAACAAAAAAGAAAAAACCAGGCCGCAACGCAATAAATTTATTAACTTTTGAACAGAACATATAAACTTTTTTTAACTTTTTTAACTGAACGTTAACTTTTTTACTTACCAGTATTTTTTTTTTTTGTTTAGTTTTTTTTACCTTTATAGAACAAACCTCTCCTTCCCCATGGGACAATGTGCAAAGCGCAAATCGCCCAAAGATGTGGCGAAGTACGTTATGCACTTTATCCCAGGTGAAAGGAGAGGTTTGCAGCAGCTGTGAGTAAAAGGGCCCTAATAGCCCTGTGTGCCTGTCCTGTGAGATGCAATCCCTATGCTAAGTGTACCTGTGTGTGGTACTTCCGGAAACACTCTCCAAAGCATAGGGCAGGGTGGTCAGGACAGTCAGGACAGAAATAGCGGGTGTCACGCCTTATTCCACTCCTGCTACAGACACGACATCTTTTTCGGGGTGACGGTTGGGTTGAGGTACCAGGAACGACACTGGGGAAATGTCGCTCGTGTAGACGGCTAACTACACTGGTGGATGGGGCCACGGAACCTCCTGGATACAGGAGGTTCTCAATGATCTCTTCCTGGAATTTGAGGAAGGATCCTGTTCTCCCAGCCTTACTGTAGAGAACAAAACTATTATACAGCGCCAATTGAATTAAATATACAGACACCTTCTTATACCAGCGTCTGGTTCTGCGGGAAACTAAATACGGAGACAACAGCTGGTCATTGAAGTCCACCCCTCCCATGAGCGCATTATAGTCGTGGACTGAGAGAGGCTTTTCAATTACACGGGTTGCTCGCTCAATTTGTATTGTCGTGTCTGCGTGAATGGAGGAGAGCATGTAAACGTCATGCTTGTCTCTCCATTTCACCGCGAGCAGTTCTTCGTTACACAAGGCAGCCCTCTCCCCCCTTGCAAGACGGGTGGTAACGAGTCGTTGGGGGAAGCCCACGCGACTAGTTCGCGAGGTGCCACAGGCGCAAATCCGTTCTAGAAACAAATGCCTAAAGAGGGCCACACTTGTGTAGAAATTGTCCACATAAAGATGGTACCCCTTGCCGAATAAGGGTGACACCAAGTCCCAGACTGTCTTCCCACTGCTCCCCAGGTAGTCAGGGCAACCGACCGGCTCCAGGGTCTGATCTTTTCCCTCATAGATCCGAAATTTGTGGGTATAGCCTGTGGCCCTTTCACAGAGCTTATACAATTTGACCCCATACCGGGCACGCTTGCTTGGGATGTATTGTTTGAAGCCAAGGCGCCCGGTAAAATGTATTAGGGACTCGTCTACGCAGATGTTTTGCTCTGGGGTATACAAATCTGCAAATTTCTGGTTGAAGTGGTCTATGAGGGGCCGAATTTTGTGGAGCCGGTCAA
The DNA here is from genome assembly GCF_905171765.1 of Bufo bufo. Lineage (NCBI taxonomy): Eukaryota > Metazoa > Chordata > Amphibia > Anura > Bufonidae > Bufo > Bufo bufo. The sequence continues at coordinate 208,818,595 of NC_053396.1, read as the reverse complement.
AAGCTGGGTGGCCTCTGGGACGGGAGGTGGTGTTGTCGCTAAAATGCAGGAAACGGAGGATGGCCTCAAATCGTGCCCTGGACATAGCAGCAGAGAACATGGGCATGTGATGAATCGGGTTCGTGGACCAATATGACCGCAATTCATGCTTTTTAGTTAGACCCATGTTGAGGAGAAGGCCCAAAAAAAATTTAAGTTCGGAAACTTGGACTGGTTTCCACCGGAAAGGCTGGGCATAAAAGCTTCCCGGGTTGGCGGATATAAATTGTGTGGCATACCAGTTTGTCTCTGCCACGACTAAGTCCAAGAGCTCCACAGTCAAGAACAGCTCAAAAAATCCTAGGGCCGAACCGATTTGAGCCGTCTCAACCCGAACTCCAGACTGGGCGGTGAAAAGGGGAACTAATGGTGCGGCTGAAGTTGGTGACTGCCAATCAGGGTTTGCCAGCACCTCAGGGATTCTAGGGGCTCTACGGGCCTGTCTGTGCGGTGGCTGCGACGGGGTAACTACTGCACGTGCCACCGTACCAGCTTCAACTGCCCTTCTGGTGCTCGCCACTTCACCATGTTGTACGGCAGTGCTGGTACTAGGTCCAGGGAGGGCTGCGCTGCTGGTGTATGCCTCACCACGTGATCCGGCAGTGCCAGCCCCACTCTGCTGCTCTTGAAGCGGATCCTGCACAACCTGTGGTCTAGCGACACGGGCCCGGGTACGCCTGGTGCTATCAGGGACCTCAACCTCCTCGTCCGAACTTTGGGTCAGAGAGCCACTGCTTTCTACAGGTTCATATTCTGACCCGCTAGATTCGTCAGATGAGGGTTCCTATTCCTCATCCGACTGGGTCAGAATCCTGTAGGCCTCTTCAGAAGAATACCCCCTGTTTGACATTTTGGACTACTAAATTTAGGGGTATTCCCTGAGACTACCCAAGAAAAAAAGCAAGCCTGTCTTACAAAGGGGAGGCTAGCGAAGTACCGGAGGCCGCTGCGGTTGATAAAAAATATCAAAACAGATTTTTTTATCGCCGCAGTGCGTGTAAAATGAATGTGCAGTGATCAAAAAAATATATTTTTTTTGTCACTGCGGTGGGGCGGGCGTGGGTGAACGCACGTGTGGGCGAACGATCAGGCCTGATCGGGCAAACACTGCGTTTTGGGTGGAGGGTAAACTAAAGTGACACTAATACTATTATAGATCTGACCGTGATCAGTTTTGATCACTTACAGATACTATAAAAGTACAAATGCTGATTAGCGATACGCTAATCAGCGAATCAGTGACTGCGGTGCGGTGGGCTGGGCGCTAACTGACGCTAACTACCTAACCAAGGGGCCTAAACTATCCTAAAACCTAACAGCCAATACTAGTGAAAAAAAAAAGTGGCAGTTTACACTGATCACTTTTTGTCTTTCACTAAGTGATTGACAGGGGCGATCAAAGGGGTGATCAAAGGGTTAATTGGGGTGCAGGGGGGTGATCTGGGGCTAAAGTGTGGTGTTGGTGCTACTCACTGTGAAGTCTGCTCCTCTGCTGGATCCAACCGACGAAAAGGACCAGCAGAGGAGCAGACAAGCCATATAACAGATCATATTTACTAATATGATCTGTTATACGGCTTGTGATTGGATTTTTTGAAAATCGCCAGCCTGCCAGCCAATGATCATTGCTGGCAGGCTGGTGACGAAATTGTTCTTTAACTTTTGCCGGCCCGCTGGCTTTGAGGGAAATCTCGCGTCTCGCGAGATGACGCGTATATGCGTGACTGTTCGCAGCGCTGCCACCTCCGGAACGCGAATCTGCGTTAGGCGGTCCGGAGGTGGTTAAGTTACTGCAGCTCTCCTCTCCTCCTCCTTTCTGTGTCCGGGAGCGAGGAGAGAGGAGCCTGCATCGGATCTCCTGACTCAGCACCCCCATCTGTGCCCAGCATTCCTCTTCTGACCCTAGGCAGGGATATTCAGGGAAAGTTTAGGGACAAAAAAAAAAAAAGTTTTTAACTGTTGCATCACCCTGATCGGGTGTCTGGGGTCCACAGCACAGACCCCCCCAGGGGTGCTGCAGATTGCCCCCCCCACACACATTTTTTTTGGGCGCAAGCAGTTTTTTTATTTATTTTTTGCGTACGCTGCCTGTGACTGGCACTCTTAGCGTCTAGCCACTGTGCCCCCACACACACTAAATATAGTTTTCCACACACACCAGATAAGTCCACCTGAGCCCCCTACCGGTGAACTTGCATGGTGTACCCCAGAGGATTTTGAGCGTGTGATTCCTGATTTTGTTGGCCAACCAGGAATCACTGAATATGACTATTTTAGTCTTTTTTTCAGTGACCACTTTGTGAATCTGATGGTGGAGCAAAAGAACTTGTACGCCCAACAGTTCATTGCTCAACACCCGGGCTCCTTTTTGGCTAGGGCCGGTGGCTGGACTCCGGTCAGTGCAGCCGAGATGAGGACGTTTTGGGGCCTCGTGCTGCACATGGGCCTAGTCAAAAAAAACTGTGTCGAGCATTACTGGAGTGGGGACATGCTCTACCAGACCCCACTTTACAGTACGGCCATGACACGTTCCCGTTTTGAGGCCATTTGGAAATGCCTGCATTATGCAGACAATGCAGCATGTCCCCCCCAAGGTGATCCTGCCCATGACCGCCTTTGCAAAATCAGGCCGGTCATCGAATCGATCACTGTGGGGCCAAATTTTTGGAGGCCTATGTACCTGGAAGGGAGGTCGCGGTTGATGAGTCTCTCATTGCTTTCAAGGGGAGACTCATTTTCCGCCAGTATGTTCCCTCTAAGCGGGCGAGGTATGGTGTGAAGCTGTACAAACTTTGTGAGAGTACCTCAGAGTACACTTACAAGTTTCATGTGTATGAGGAGCGAGATTCCCGTATTGAACCCCCATAATGTCCCCCCACTCTGGGTGTTAGCGGGAAACTTATGTGGGACCTTATGCACCCACTGCTAGATAAGGGTTACCACCTGTATGTGGATAACTTTTATACTAGTATCCCCTTGTTCCAGTCCCTCGTCGCCAGATCCACGTACGCTTGTGGGTCCGTGCGGAAAAATCAACGCGGCCTCCCTACCCACCCCCTCTGCTCTATAAAAATACCCCATGACCTAACCCCTCAGATGAACACGGTCAAAAAATAAAATAAGAACGGTGCAAAAGAAGTTTTTTTTTTGTCACCTTACATCACAAAAAGTGTAATAGCAAGCGATCAAAAAGTCACATGCCCCCCAAAATAGTGCCAATAAAACCGTCCTCTCATCCCGCAAAAAATGAGCCCATACCTAAGATAATCTGCTAAAAACTAAAAAAAAAACTCTTAGACTATGGCGATACTAAAATGTTTTTTTTTGTTTAAAAAAGGATAATATAGTGTAAAACCTAAATAAATAAATAAAAAGTAGACATATTAGGTATCGCCGCGTCCATAAGAATCTTCTCTATAAAAATGCCCTATGACCTAACCCCTCGGATGAACACGGTCAAAAAATAAAATAAAAACGGTGCCAAAACAGCTATTTTTTGGCAAATTTTCCATTTTAATCCGTTTTTTTCCAGTAACAAAGCAAGGGTTAACAGCCAAACAAAACTTAATATTTATTACCCTGGTTCTGCAGTTTACAGAAAAACCCCATATGTGGTCGTAAACTGCTGTATGACCAAATGGCAGGGCGCAGAAGGAAAGGAACGCCATATGGTTTCTGGAAGGCAGATTTTGATGACTTTTTTTTGGGGCACCATGTCCCATTTGAAGAACCCCTGATGCACCCCTAGAGTAGAAACTCCATAAAAATGACCCCATCTAAGAAACTACACCCCTCAAGGTATTCAAAACTGATTCTACGAACTATATTAACCCTTTAGGTGTTCCTGGCAAATGGAGAGGACATTTCATAATTTCTATTTTTGGCAACCTTGCCTCAAAAAAATGTAATATAGAGCAACCAAAAATCATATGTACCCTAAAAATAGTCCCAACAAAACTGCCACCTTATCCCGTAGTTTCCAAAATGGGGTCACTTTTATGGATTTTCTACTCTAGGGGTGCATCAGGGGGGCTTCAAATGGGACATGGTGTAAATAAACCAGACCAGCAAAATCTGCCTTCCAAAAACCACATGGCGCTTCTTTCCCTCTACGCCCTACCGTGTGCCCATACAGTAGTTTACGACCACATATGGGGTGTTTCTGCAAACTACAGAATCAGGGCAATAAATATTGAGTTTTGTTTGGCTGTTAACCCTTGCTTTGTTACTGGGGAAAAATTTATTAAAATGGAAAAATTTGCAAAAAAATTGAAATTCTTAAATTTCATCTCCATTTGCCATTAACTCTTGTGGAACACCTAAAGGGTCAACGACATTTGTAAAATCAGTTTTGAATACCTTGAGGGGTGTAGTTTCTAGAATGGGGTCATTTTTGGGTGGTTTCTATTGTGTAAGCCTCACAAAGTGATTTCAGACCTGAACTGGTCCTTAACCTCTTCCGGACATAGAGCGTACAGGTACGCCCTTATGTCCTGGTACTTAAGGACACAGGGCGTACCTGTACGCCCTGTGTATTTTCGATCACCGCCGCGCAGCGATCGGAACTCCGTGCCTGCTCAAATCATTGAGCAGGCACCTGGGGCAAATGCATGGGGGGTTCCTGTGACCCCCCCATGTATGCGATCGCAGAAAACCGCAGGTCAATTCAGAACTGCGGTTTTCTGCGTTTCCGGGTTATTCGGGTCTCTGAATACCCGATAACCCGGAACAGGATGGTGATGGTGGTGTGATTTCACCCCACCAATCACCATCCAGCAGTGCTGCCTCTTGCCCCCCCCCAAATTTTTTGGGGTGCAGGATTTTTTATTATTATTTTTTTTTGTGTACGCTGACTGTGGCCGGCACTTTTAGCATCCGGTCACTGTTAGCGCATTGCACACCCCACCGCTGATCAACTTCGGACGGTTGATCAGCGTTTTGTTTTTTTTTCACATTTTTTGCCCTTTTTTTTTAGTTAGTTTTAGGGTGAGTTCGTGAACACCCGTGCCCCCACACACACGCACACCAAATAAAGATTTCCACACACTCACATACACACACTCCCCTATGGCCCGCTGGACGTTCTCGGCCGAGGAGGCATACGCCCAGCTTGCCTCTGACTCCGAGAGTCCCAGTGAGGACGAGGATGACCCCACATTCCTGTTGTCATCCGCGTCCTCCTCATCATCTAGCGATGATGATGAGCCCCCAAGGCGGCGGAGACGCCGCCAGGCGGAGCAAGGGGACCGCCATGTTAGGGACCCTGTGGCCCAGCCTAGTACGAGCAGCTCTGGGGCTCGTACTGGTTTCCCGGCCCACCAGTTAAATCCCCCGGAGCACCCTGCCGGTGAACTAGTGTGGTGTAGCCTAGAGCGATACGAGCCCGTGATTCCTGATTTTGTAGGCCAATCAGGAATCCATATTTCCACAGTGGGCTACACTGAATATGACTTTTTTTGTCATTTTTTCAGTGACCCACTGGTAAATCTGATGGTGGAGCAGACGAACCTGTACGCCCAACAGTTCGTCGCTCAACACCCGGGCTCCTTTTTGGCCCGGTGGCTGGACGCCGGTCAGTGCAGCCGAAATGAGGACATTTTGGGGCCTCGTGCTGCATATGGGCCTGGTCAAGAAACGCAGTGTCAGGCTGTACTGGAGCGGGGACGTCCTATACCAGACCCCACTTTACAGTACGCCATGACACACTCCCGGTTTGAGGCCATCCGGAAATGTCTGCATTATTCCGATAATGCAGCATGTCCCCCCCCCCCCCCCGAGGTGATCCTGCCCATGACCGTCTGTATAAGATACGGCCGGTCATCGATCACTTTGGGGCCAAATTCATGGAGGCCTATGTACCTGGAAGGGAGGTCGCGGTTGATGAGTCTCTCATTGCGTTCAAGATGAGACTCATTTTCCGCCAGTATGTGCCCTCCAAGCGGGCGAGTTATGGCGTGAAGCTATACAAAATTTGTGAGAGTACCTCAGGGTACACTTACAAATTTTGTGTATACGAGGGGCGAGATTCCCGGATTCAACCCCCACAATGTCCCCCCACTCTGGGTGTTACCGGGAAACTTGTGTGGGATCTTATGTACCCACTGCTTGATAAGGGTTACCACCTGTACGTGGATAACTTTTATACCAGTATCCCCTTGTTCAGGTCCCTTGCCGCCAGATCCACGTCCACTTGTGGGACTGTGCGGAAAAATCCACGCGGCCTCCCTGCCCACCCCCTCCAGGTACCTATCCCCAGGGGTGAGACCCGTGCCCTTACCACTGGAAACCTGTTGCTGGTCAGGTATAAGGACAAGAGGGATGTCCTTATGCTGTCCACAATTCATGGTAACGGCATCACCCCTGTCCCTGTGCGAGGTACCGCGGCAATGGTCCTCAAGCCCGATTGTATCGTCGACTACAATCGGTATATGGGAGGAGTTGATCTCTCTGATCAAGTCCTCAAGCCATATAACGCCATGCGCAAAACCCGGACATGGTACAAAAAAGTTGCGGTCTACTTGGTGCAGGTTGCCATGTACAACTCTTTTGTGCTGTCCCGGAGCGCTGGCAACACAGGGACATTCCTCCAGTTCTATGAGGCAGTCCTCAAGGCCCTGATCTTTTTGGACCGGGAAAGAGCAGGCCGGAGTACCTCGGGAACTGTAGGCGCCCGAATCGTCCCTGGCCAACACTTTCCAGGTGTGGTCCCCCATACTGGAAAGAAGGGACGAACCCCAAAAAAGTGCAGAGTGTGTCGCAGGAGGGGGATACGGAAGGACACCACTACTCAGTGCGACAAGTGCCCCGATCATCCGGGCCTCTGCATTGACGGTTGCTTCAGGGAGTATAACACTTCCATGGAGTACTAAATTTATATCCCAATTTAGCACTGACATCGGATAAATAAAATGGTTCTCAGACTTGAGACACCCAAAAAAACTAAAATAATTTATTAAAAGTAGACATATTAGGTATTGCCGCGTCGGTAATAATCTCCTCTATAAAAATACCCCATGACCTAACCCCTCAGATTAAGGCCTCATGCACACGACCGTTGTGTGCATCCGTGGCCGTTGTTCCGTTTTCCGTTTATTTCCACGGACCCATTGACTTTTAATGGGTCCGTGGAAAAATCGGAAAATGCACCGTTTGGCATCCGTGATCCGTGTTTCCAGTCCATGAAGAAAATATGACCTGTCCACAGACAACGGTTCACGGACCCATTCAAGTCAATGGGTCAGTAAAAAATCACGGATGCACACAAGATTGTCATCCGCGTCCGGGATCCGTGTCCGTTTTTTCCTATCATTTCAAAGGCAAACTTGACTTAGATTCCGTGGATCCTCCAAAAATCAAGGAAGACCCACGTAAGAAAAAACTGACACAGATCGCGGAACAACGAAAACCGTTTTTGCGGACCGTAAAAAAAAACGGCCGTGTGCATGAGGCCTAACACGGTCCAGGAAAAAAAAAAAAAAAAGGTGCAAAAAAAGATTTTTTTTTGTCACCTTACATAATAAAAAGTTTAATAGCAAGCGATCAAAAAGTCATATAGCCCCCAAAATAGTGCCAATAAAACCGTCCTCTCATCCTGCAAAAAATTAGCCCCCACATAAGATAATCGGATAAAAAAAAAAACTGACTCTTAGACTTTAGAGATACAAAAAAAAGGTTTTGTATCAAAAGGATAATATAGTCTAAAATAGGGCTGCACGATATATCGCAAAAGTAATCGAATCGCGATAAACGGAAAATGCGGTTTGGCGATTCGGCCGAGCCGAAAATGCCGCGATTATTATATATGAAGGGGCCCCTATTGATAAAAAAGTCCTCTGTCCTATTGATAACAGGTCCAGCCTCTGTACTTACTTTCACAATGAATGCACTGCAGCGACGAGCGGGAGCGAGCGAGGCAGCGGGCCGGCGCGGGACTGACGTCACTTAGTCACGCTCCTGCTTCCTGAATTAAGTGGGAGGAGCGTGACAGTGACGTCAGTCACGCGCCGGCCGGCTTGCTCTCTGCCGCTCTCTGCACTGCAGTGCATTCATAGTGAAAGTACAGAGGCTGGCCATTTTATGATAGAGCGGCGCCCAGGGATCTAAGTGCACTTACTATTATTCCTGGGCGCCGCTCCGTTCGTCCGCTGTGGCCCCCGGTATTTTCAACATTCAGAGCAAGGAGGAGACGCCAGTGTCTCTCCTTCTCCCTGACAGCAACGCTGTCCAATCAGAGCGCAGAGCTCAGAGCCAGGGAGAAAAAAAACTCCCTGGCTCTGAGCTCTGAGCTGTGATTGGACAGCGCTGCTGTCATGGAGACGGAGACTCACTGGCGTCTCCTCCTCCTTGCTTTGAATGTTGAAAATACCGGGGGCCACAGCGGACGAACGGAGCGGCGCCCAGGAATAATAGTAAGTG